>NC_143032.1:83860000-83970000 GCF_057628025.1 Oncorhynchus mykiss | reverse complement strand
CTAATGTATCCTACCGTCCAGTCCTACATTAATCTAATGTATCCTACCGTCCAGTCCTACATTAATCTGACGTGTCCTACCATCCAGTCCATACAATCTAACGTGTCCTACCATCCAGTCCAGTCAATCTAACGTGTCCTACCATCCAGTCCAGACAATCTAACGTGTCCTACCATCCAGTCCAGACAATCTAACGTATCCTACAGTCCAGTCCTACATTAATCTAATGTATCCTACCGTCCAGTCCTACATTAATCTAAAGTGTCCTACCGTCCAGTCCAGACATTAATCTAACGTGTCCTACCATCCAGTCCAGACAATCTAACGTGTCCTACCATCCAGTCCAGACAATCTAACGTGTCCTACCATCCAGTCCAGACAAACAGACAAGGCTAGTTTTGTATTCACTTCTTCCCTTCCTCTCTTCCATCCTTTTTAGCATTCGCACAGGAAAATAGAAAAAAAACAATATCCACTTTCTATAACTTTTCCTTTGCTGCTCAACATTTGTTGTGATAAGCCCCCCCCCCCCCTGAGTCTCGACTGATTTGGAAACTTTTTGAGAAGGAGCCCTTCACATTAGCTCTTGACCTGTGAAGTGGAGGTTCCTATCCCCTCTCAGCTAATCTGGAGCTCTGTTGGAGAGCATGTATGCGCCTCCCAAATTGCATCCTATTCCGTTTAAACTGCGCTACTTTTGACCAGGGCCCATATGTGAAAAGGGTGTCATTTTGGGAGGACTCCTGTGTATTAGGTTGAGCACACACAGTCACTAAGCTGTACTGATTCAAATCTGTGCTTACAAATCAGGTTGCACCCAGCCTGGTGTCATAAGAAACAGACGCAGAATGACTATTCACTTACCCCCTCGGTAAGAATCAATTCTCCCACAATGCACCTGTCACAGAGCCCTCAGTCTAGTGAAAGCAATTTCTTCTCCACTGTCTGACATGGTAATTGGGCTTTAAATTCCCAGTGACCGGCTTTGAGAGAACTCCCTTGAACCGTACCACGGAGAAGCCGGAGAACTTGATTTGTGCCAAAATGAGAACCTGACAGGGATAAAAGCAGTTACCTTCTCTACATAAAAAAAGATATATTTCTCATGCATAAAGAAGAATTGTTACGTATTGTAGGTTACATTGAATGTATCAGACTGGAGCCTGTTTCGACAACTTTGAGCAATGTCTCCTACTTAAGGGAGCACTGAAGAATGCCAGATGAACTGATACAAAGTATACACCAAGAGTATACAACAACATCTCCTACATTCGGCCCTCTTAACCACCCTTAGACTAGCGAGCAATTTCAAGGACCTTCGGCAGGACATCGATGTGACTGACGGGAGGGGGTGGGGTGTAAATGTGGGTCGTCTCAGAGGACCACAGAGGGTCAAGAACTGTGGGTTTTCTCAGAGGACCACATGAAGTCAAGAACTGTGGGTTTTCTCAGAGGACCACATGAAGTCAAGAACTGTGGGTTTTCTCAGAGGACCACATGAAGTCAAGAACTGTCGGGTTTCCTCAGAGGACCACAGCGGTTTTAATACTCTCTTCAAGGAGTTAGAAGACAGTAGCGTTTATTGTTCTAACAACTTGAAAGCTTGACAATGCGTACAAAAATATAATATTCAAATGCATATCTATACTTCAATTTCTAAACAAACAAACCAAAACAACACTATAAACAATCTATGAAATGCAACAAAAAAAATGAGCCAATAAAGAAAACAAACATTGATTAAACACCTGTGGAAATAACACTGTTTCCTTATAAATACAAATACACAACAAAAACAAAAGAAATACGGAATTACAAACGTAAATAAATAAACACGTCAAGCTGTTGCCGTGTGAAACCTGGATATATAACTCAGACAGGAAACAACACTCCACTTAATTAACTGGTTGCTTGACAGATGAATCACTCTGTAGGTGTGTGGCTATTTTCAGATCCTGTCAATTTTTCCCTGTAGACAGAATAAATTAAACCCCGTTGAATGTTTAGTCTCAAGTCCTTCGTTTCATTCCACAGGAATGCACCTGGAAAGTACAGAACACTGATGACAGAAATATATGTTTACTTACTGCGCATTATACACACCACACGACCAAAAGTATGTGAACACCTGCTCGTCCAACATCTCCTTTAAAAAATCAATGGGCATTATTTTGGAGTTGGTCCCGCCCTTTGCTGCTATAACAGCCTCTACTCTTCTGGGAAGGCTTTCCACTAGATGTTGGAACATTGCTGCTATAACAGCCTCCACTCTTCTGGGAAGGCTTTCCACTAGATGTAGGAACATTGCTGCTATAACAGCCTCCACTCTTCTGGGAAGGCTTTCCACTAGATGTAGGAACATTGCTGCTATAACAGCCTCCACTCTTCTGGGAAGACTTTCCACTAGATGTTGGAACATTGCTGCTATAACAGCCTCCACTCTTCTGGGAAGACTTTCCACTAGATGTTGGAACATTGCTGCTATAACAGCCTCCACTCTACTGGGAAGACTTTCCACTAGATGTTGGAACATTGCTGCAGGGACTTGCTTCCATTCAGCCACAAGAGTATCATTGAGGTCGGGCACTGACGTTGGGTGATCAGGCCTGGCTAGCAGTCAGTTTTCCAGTTCATCCCAAAGGTGTTCGATGGGGTTGAGGTCAGGGCTCTACACAGGGCAGTCAAGTTCCTCCACACTGATCTTGACAAACCATTTCTGTATGGACCTCGCATTGTGCACAGGGGCATTGTCTTGCTGAAACAGGAAAGTGCCTTCTCCAAACTGTTTCCACAAAGTTGGAAGCACAGAATCATCTAGAATGTAATTTTATTCTGTAGCGTTAAGATTTCCCTTCACTGGAACTAAGGAGCCCGAACCATGAAAAACAGTCAGAGAACATTATTGTTCCTCCACCAAACTTTACAGTTGGCACTATGCATTGGGGCAGGTAGCGTTTTTCTGATATCCGCCAAACCCAGATTCGTTTGTCGGACTGCCAGATGGTGAAGTGTGATTCATCACTCCAGAGAATGCATTTCCACTGCTCCAGAGTCCAATGGCGGCGAGCTTTACACCACTCCAGCCGACACTTGGCATTGAGCATGGTGATCTTAGGCTTTGGTGCGGCTGGAAACCCATTTCATGATGAACAGTTCTTGTGCTGACATTGGAACTCGGTAGTGAGCGTTGTAACCGAGGACAGACGATTTGTACGCACTACGCTCTTCAGCACTCGCCGGTCCCGTTCTGTGAACTTGTGTGGCCTACCACTTCACGGCTGAGCCATTGTTGCTCCTAGACGTTTCCACTTCACGATAACAGCACTTACAGTTGACCGGGGTAGCTATAGCAGGGCAGACATTTGATGAACTGACTTGTTGGAAAGGTTGCATCCTATAACGGTGCCACATTGAACATCACAGAACTCTTCAGTCAGACCATTCTACTGCCAATGTTTGTCTATGGAGATTGCATGGCTACGTGCTCGAATTTATACACCTGTCAGCAACGGCTGTGGCTGCAAAAGTCGAATCCACTTATTTGAAGGGGTGTCCACATACTGCTGTGAACTGTATATAGTGTATGCAATGTGTATGTAAGTTACATACCATTTTCACATATGCATCATGGGAAGTTAGTTGTTGCTAAGGAGAAAACAACGGAATATAATAGTGCGCTAGCTTTAAAGATGCAACAAGCGGAAATTGCTCTGCCATTTCCTGGTTGCTAAAAAAAAAATTGTGTTTATGTGACAAAAACAAGCAAGTATAGTGTAGAGAGTTATTGTACCATCTAAACTGCTGTAAAATATATTTTCCATAACCCCAAAATAATGTATTTTCAGCTGTTTTGAAACTGGTCTACAAAACCTAAAGTGAAACATGCAAAAACAAAACACAAGAACGGGAAGCGCAGAAATAGCGCATTTAGAAGAGATCTACTGCTTCTTAGACTTGCTTTCGATGAGAATGACAGATCTATAACGGCCGTTTCTAAGTGAATTTGGTCGGGTTATATATTGCAGCTTATTAAACAAGATCATGTGCCTTTTAAATGGTCTGGATAAGACATCCCATAAAAAGCTTTCTTGGCTACTCTGCAGTAATGTTGGCCTAATATGGAGATTATAACTCAATTTTCTCCCCTTCTCGAAGACTGATAATGATTTTCAGCATCCTTCATCACTTTAAGCAGATCAAAGAGCGGAAAGCGGGCCCATTCTTTCCCTGAGAGGGGCATTAACACTGACCCCAGGGGAACCCCCTCTATGGACTGCTTGAAATCATCAGGGAAGCAATTTTCACTTATGAACACCATTTGTTATTTTATTTTCCACCAGGATAAAAATTACAGGCTAGGGTTATAGGCTCAACATGGGGGGGGGGGGGGGGGGGGGGGGGGTGTCCCCATGGGGGGGGGGGGGGGGGGGGGGGGGGGTGTCCCCATCCCCATCACTTCAATATCAACGTCCTCGAAAAGCATTGACCACGAGAAGCTGGGTGACCTTCTGCTAAAATTTGTGCCAAGAATTCCATTCCGGCAACATAACTCATAGCAATGTGAAACATCTCAGTCAGCATATTGACTTTTCCAACTTCTAATAGCTCGTCATAAAGACTGTCCGTACCACTTTACCATAATATGAATACCAATTTCTTTACAGCTATATACAAGGGGGGTGGGGGGGGGTGAATTAGCATTATTGACTGGGGTACATTTAACAGTGCCTGTAATGGTTTAAGGGAAGGTTAATGTTGAAGTCACCAGATAAGGTGCTCCACTTAAAAAAAACACCTGCATTGATTAAACGACTCAACGGGAGATCTTCAGAGAGGAGTAGAAAAATGTTTTTCATATTTTTATTTTTATTTTTATTTTTTTATATTTTTTTTGTTCCTCTAATAACGGACAATTTGTGTGTATTTACAGATCACAGTGTACAGGTCTAGTACATCTATTTCCAATGGAGGAGACTAGCTAGGATTATGTGGCTTGTGGTGGGCTTTCGTACTGAGGTATAAAAATAACACTGAGAAATGAAAAATAGGTTAGAATGACAGGAGAATACTACGTGCAATAGCTTGGTGACACGCTAAAGGAATATAGGTTAGAATGACAGGAGAATACTACGTGCTATAGCTTGGTGACACGCTAAAGGAATATAGGTTAGAATGACAGGAGAATACTACGTGCTATAGTTTGGTGACACGCTAAAGGAATATAGGTTAGAATGACAGGAGAATACTACGTGCTATAGCTTGGTGACACGCTAAAGGAATATAGGTTAGAATGACAGGAGAATACTACGTGCTATAGCTTGGTGACACGCTAAAGGAATATAGGTTAGAATGACAGGAGAATACTACGTGCTATAGTTTGGTGACACGCTAAAGGAATATAGGTTAGAATGACAGGAGAATACTACGTGCTATAGTTTGGTGACACGCTAAAGGAAAATAGGTTAGAATGACAGGAGAATACTACGTGCTATAGTTTGGTGACACGCTAAAGGAATATAGGTTAGAATGAGAGGAGAATACTACGTGCTATAGTTTGGTGACACGCTAAAGGAATATAGGTTAGAATGACAGGAGAATACTACGTGCTATAGTTTGGTGACACGCTAAAGGAATATAGGTTAGAATGACAGGAGAATACTACGTGCTATAGTTTGGTGACACGCTAAAGGAATATAGGTTAGAATGACAGGAGAATACTACGTGCTATAGCTTGGTGACACGCTAAAGGAATATAGGTTAGAATGACAGGAGAATACTACGTGCTATAGCTTGGTGACACGCTAAAGGAATATAGGTTAGAATGACAGGAGAATACTACGTGCTATAGCTTGGTGACACGCTAAAGGAATATAGGTTAGAATGACAGGAGAATACTACGTGCTATAGTTTGGTGACACGCTAAAGGAATATAGGTTAGAATGACAGGAGAATACTACGTGCTATAGCTTGGTGACACGCTAAAGGAATATAGGTTAGAATGACAGGAGAATACTACGTGCTATAGTTTGGTGACACGCTAAAGGAATATAGGTTAGAATGACAGGAGAATACTACGTGCTATAGTTTGGTGACACGCTAAAGGAATATAGGTTAGAATGACAGGAGAATACTACGTGCTATAGTTTGGTGACACGCTAAAGGAATATAGGTTAGAATGAGAGGAGAATACTACGTGCTATAGTTTGGTGACACGCTAAAGGAATATAGGTTAGAATGACAGGAGAATACTACGTGCTATAGTTTGGTGACACGCTAAAGGAATATAGGTTAGAATGACAGGAGAATACTACGTGCTATAGTTTGGTGACACGCTAAAGGAATATAGGTTAGAATGACAGGAGAATACTACGTGCTATAGCTTGGTGACACGCTAAAGGAATATAGGTTAGAATGACAGGAGAATACTACGTGCTATAGCTTGGTGACACGCTAAAGGAATATAGGTTAGAATGACAGGAGAATACTACGTGCTATAGCTTGGTGACACGCTAAAGGAATATAGGTTAGAATGACAGGAGAATACTACGTGCTATAGTTTGGTGACACGCTAAAGGAATATAGGTTAGAATGACAGGAGAATACTACGTGCTATAGTTTGGTGACACGCTAAAGGAATATAGGTTAGAATGACAGGAGAATACTACGTGCTATAGCTTGGTGACACGCTAAAGGAATATAGGTTAGAATGACAGGAGAATACTACGTGCTATAGTTTGGTGACACGCTAAAGGAATATAGGTTAGAATGACAGGAGAATACTACGTGCTATAGCTTGGTGACACGCTAAAGGAATATAGGTTAGAATGACAGGAGAATACTACGTGCTATAGTTTGGTGACACGCTAAAGGAATATAGGTTAGAATGACAGGAGAATACTACGTGCTATAGTTTGGTGACACGCTAAAGGAAAATAGGTTAGAATGACAGGAGAATACTACGTGCTATAGTTTGGTGACACGCTAAAGGAATATAGGTTAGAATGACAGGAGAATACTACGTGCTATAGTTTGGTGACACGCTAAAGGAATATAGGTTAGAATGACAGGAGAATACTACGTGCTATAGTTTGGTGACACGCTAAAGGAATATAGGTTAGAATGAGAGGAGAATACTACGTGCTATAGTTTGGTGACACGCTAAAGGAATATAGGTTAGAATGACAGGAGAATACTACGTGCTATAGCTTGGTGACACGCTAAAGGAATATAGGTTAGAATGACAGGAGAATACTACGTGCTATAGCTTGGTGACACGCTAAAGGAATATAGGTTAGAATGACAGGAGAATACTACGTGCTATAGTTTGGTGACACGCTAAAGGAAAATAGGTTAGAATGACAGGAGAATACTACGTGCTATAGCTTGGTGACACGCTAAAGGAATATAGGTTAGAATGACAGGAGAATACTACGTGCTATAGTTTGGTGACACGCTAAAGGAAAATAGGTTAGAATGACAGGAGAATACTACGTGCTATAGCTTGGTGACACGCTAAAGGAATATAGGTTAGAATGACAGGAGAATACTACGTGCTATAGTTTGGTGACACGCTAAAGGAATATAGGTTAGAATGACAGGAGAATACTACGTGCTATAGTTTGGTGACACGCTAAAGGAATATAGGTTAGAATGACAGGAGAATACTACGTGCTATAGTTTGGTGACACGCTAAAGGAATATAGGTTAGAATGACAGGAGAATACTACGTGCTATAGTTTGGTGACACGCTAAAGGAATATAGGTTAGAATGAGAGGAGAATACTACGTGCTATAGTTTGGTGACACGCTAAAGGAATATAGGTTAGAATGACAGGAGAATACTACGTGCTATAGTTTGGTGACACGCTAAAGGAATATAGGTTAGAATGACAGGAGAATACTACGTGCTATAGTTTGGTGACACGCTAAAGGAATATAGGTTAGAATGACAGGAGAATACTACGTGCTATAGCTTGGTGACACGCTAAAGGAATATAGGTTAGAATGACAGGAGAATACTACGTGCTATAGTTTGGTGACACGCTAAAGGAATATAGGTTAGAATGACAGGAGAATACTACGTGCTATAGTTTGGTGACACGCTAAAGGAATATAGGTTAGAATGAGAGGAGAATACTACGTGCTATAGTTTGGTGACACGCTAAAGGAATATAGGTTAGAATGACAGGAGAATACTACGTGCTATAGTTTGGTGACACGCTAAAGGAATATAGGTTAGAATGACAGGAGAATACTACGTGCTATAGTTTGGTGACACGCTAAAGGAATATAGGTTAGAATGACAGGAGAATACTACGTGCTATAGTTTGGTGACACGCTAAAGGAATATAGGTTAGAATGACAGGAGAATACTACGTGCTATAGTTTGGTGACACGCTAAAGGAATATAGGTTAGAATGACAGGAGAATACTACGTGCTATAGCTTGGTGACACGCTAAAGGAAAATAGGTTAGAATGACAGGAGAATACTACGTGCTATAGTTTGGTGACACGCTAAAGGAATATAGGTTAGAATGACAGGAGAATACTACGTGCTATAGCTTGGTGACACGCTAAAGGAATATAGGTTAGAATGACAGGAGAATACTACGTGCTATAGCTTGGTGACACGCTAAAGGAATATAGGTTAGAATGACAGGAGAATACTACGTGCTATAGTTTGGTGACACGCTAAAGGAATATAGGTTAGAATGACAGGAGAATACTACGTGCTATAGTTTGGTGACACGCTAAAGGAATATAGGTTAGAATGACAGGAGAATACTACGTGCTATAGTTTGGTGACACGCTAAAGGAATATAGGTTAGAATGACAGGAGAATACTACGTGCTATAGTTTGGTGACACGCTAAAGGAATATAGGTTAGAATGACAGGAGAATACTACGTGCTATAGTTTGGTGACACGCTAAAGGAATATAGGTTAGAATGAGAGGAGAATACTACGTGCTATAGTTTGGTGACACGCTAAAGGAATATAGGTTAGAATGACAGGAGAATACTACGTGCTATAGCTTGGTGACACGCTAAAGGAATATAGGTTAGAATGACAGGAGAATACTACGTGCTATAGTTTGGTGACACGCTAAAGGAATATAGGTTAGAATGACAGGAGAATACTACGTGCTATAGTTTGGTGACACGCTAAAGGAATATAGGTTAGAATGACAGGAGAATACTACGTGCTATAGCTTGGTGACACGCTAAAGGAATATAGGTTAGAATGACAGGAGAATACTACGTGCTATAGTTTGGTGACACGCTAAAGGAATATAGGTTAGAATGACAGGAGAATACTACGTGCTATAGTTTGGTGACACGCTAAAGGAATATAGGTTAGAATGAGAGGAGAATACTACGTGCTATAGTTTGGTGACACGCTAAAGGAATATAGGTTAGAATGACAGGAGAATACTACGTGCTATAGTTTGGTGACACGCTAAAGGAATATAGGTTAGAATGACAGGAGAATACTACGTGCTATAGTTTGGTGACACGCTAAAGGAATATAGGTTAGAATGACAGGAGAATACTACGTGCTATAGCTTGGTGACACGCTAAAGGAATATAGGTTAGAATGACAGGAGAATACTACGTGCTATAGTTTGGTGACACGCTAAAGGAATATAGGTTAGAATGACAGGAGAATACTACGTGCTATAGTTTGGTGACACGCTAAAGGAATATAGGTTAGAATGACAGGAGAATACTACGTGCTATAGCTTGGTGACACGCTAAAGGAATATAGGTTAGAATGACAGGAGAATACTACGTGCTATAGTTTGGTGACACGCTAAAGGAATATAGGTTAGAATGACAGGAGAATACTACGTGCTATAGTTTGGTGACACGCTAAAGGAATATAGGTTAGAATGACAGGAGAATACTTCGTGCTATAGTTTGGTGACACGCTAAAGGAATATAGGTTAGAATGACAGGAGAATACTACGTGCTATAGTTTGGTGACACGCTAAAGGAATATAGGTTAGAATGACAGGAGAATACTACGTGCTATAGTTTGGTGACACGCTAAAGGAATATAGGTTAGAATGACAGGAGAATACTACGTGCTATAGCTTGGTGACACGCTAAAGGAATATAGGTTAGAATGACAGGAGAATACTACGTGCTATAGTTTGGTGACACGCTAAAGGAAAATAGGAACCTGCATACCGATGTCCCTTTTAGTCGACCAGTTTGGTAACATGCAACATTATTTAAACTCTTATTCTTTACTAACTTATAGAGCCAGGACAATGAGGAATAAATCCAGTATTGAGCCAGGACAATGAGGAATAAAGCTGGTATAGAGCCAGGACAATGAGGAATAAAGCCTGTATAGAGCCAGGACAATGAGGAATAAAGCGTGTATAGAGCCAGGACAATGAGGAATAAAGCGTGTATAGAGCCAGGACAATGAGGAATAAAGCTGGTATAGAGCCAGGACATTGAGGAATAAAGCGTGTATAGAGCCAGGACAATGAGGAATAAAGCTGGTATACAACCAGGACAATGAGGAATAAAGCTGGTATACAACCAGGACAATGAGGAATAAATCTGGTATAGAGCCAGGACAATGAGGAATAAAGCTGGCATAGAGCCAGGACAATGAGGAATAAAGCTGGTATACAGCCCGGACAATGAGGAATAAATCTGGTATACAGCCAGGACAATGAGGAATAAAGCTGGTATACAGCCAGGACAATGAGGAATAAAGCGTGAATAGAGCCAGGACAATGAGGAATAAAGCTGTTATACAGCCAGGACAATGAGGAATAAAGCCGGTATAGAGCCAGGACAATGAGGAATAAATCTGGTATAGAGCCAGGACAATGAGGAATAAAGCTGGTATAGAGCCAGGACAATGAGGAATAAAGCTGTTATACAGCCAGGACAATGAGGAATAAAGCTGGTATAGAGCCAGGACAATGAGGAATAAAGCCGGTATATAGCCAGGAAAATGAGGAATAAAGCTGGTATACAGCCAGGACAATGAGGAATAAAGCCTGTATAGAGCCAGCACAATGAGGAATAAAGCATGTATACAGCCAGGACAATGAGGAATAAAGCTGTTATACAGCCAGGACAATGAGGAATAAAGCTGGTATAGAGCCAGGACAATGAGGAATAAAGCTGTTATAGAGCCAGGACAATGAGGAATAAAGCCGGTATAGAGCCAGGACAATGAGGAATAAAGCTGTTATACAGCCAGGACAATGAGGAATAAAGCTGGTATACAGCCAGGACGATGAGGAATAAAGCTGTTATACAGCCAGGACAATGAGGAATAAAGCTGGTATAGAGCCAGGACAATGAGGAATAAAGCTGTTATACTGCCAGGACAATGAGGAATAAAGCTGTTATACAGCCAGGACAATGAGGAATAAAGCTGGTATAGAGCCAGGACAATGAGGAATAAAGCTGGTATACAGCCAGGACAATGAGGAATAAAGCTGGTATAGAGCCAGGACAATGAGGAATAAAGCTGGTATACAGCCAGGACAATGAGGAATAAAGCTGGTATAGAGCCAGGACAATGAGGAATAAATCCGGTATACAGCCAGGATAATGAGGAATAAATCCGGTATACAGCCAGGACAATGAGGAATAAAGCTGGTATAGAGCCAGGACAATGAGGAATAAAGCTGGTATACAGCCAGGACAATGAGGAATAAATCCGGTATACAGCCAGGATAATGAGGAATAAATCCGGTATACAGCCAGGACAATGAGGAAGGCTCTTTAAAACCATTACCAGCACAGCAGGAGAGAACAAGAGGTAGCTGAGGTAGTTAAGAGCTTGTTACGGTATCTATTACTGCTCTAAATAAACCCCAGCAGACAGCAGGCAAAATATTCCAGATTAAGGATGTTTTCCAAATCACATCCTATTCCTTATATAATTATATATTGGCCCAGGTCAAAAGGGCACTATATAGGGACTGTGGTGTGATTTGGGAGTAAGCCTGAGATTGTCCTGAAAGTACTGAGACACTTTCCAAAAGGAAAAAGAAAAATATTTTTTTTCCACCATAATTTGCAAATAAATTCATAAAAAATCCTACAATGTGATTTTATGGATTTTTTTTTCTCATTTTGTCTGTCATAGTTGAAGTGTACCTATGATGAAAATTACAGGCCTCTCTCATCTTTTTAAGTGGGAGAACTTGCACAATTGGTGGCTGACTAAATACTTTTTTTGCAATGTGATATATGTGATATATATATATATATATATATAGGCCTAAACACAGAGACAATAAGAAGATATGGTGGCAGAATAAATTTAACCACACATTTGTTTCGTCACAAAACCGGTGGAATATATTGCATCATCATCAAATCACCTCTAGTCTAATACAGTGTCAACTAAAAAGCTAAACGTAAGCTAAATATGATGTGGCTCTCCATAGTTCTGATTTCTGTGTGTGCGTGCAAGTTGAAATAACATGCTGACCCTACAGCATGGTAGAGAAAATTCATATTTCCTACATTTTCAGACTGCTTAACATCTATTGATTTAGAACCACGGAGAGTTACCGCAAGTTGCCAGGACAGAGTGATAGACCGTTTCGTCAACATGAAAGAGAGGAGGACGGCATTGGCTTTTCTCTACAAGTAGGGTCAGCATGTTATTTCTACTTCCATCGCAAGCTTCCTCGACTGTCCCAGCAACGTTTCAACTTCAACATTTCAACATCATCAAATCACCTCTGTGCTTAGTCTAAAAGCTACCAAAAAACAATGTAATCCAAGCAACGTAAGCTAAATATGATGTGGCTGTCCATGGTTCTGATTTCTGTGTGTGGGTGCAAGTTGAAATAACATGCTGACCCTACTTGTAGAGAAACGTCAATGCCATCCTCCTTTCTTTCATGTTGACGAAACGGTCTATCACTCTGTCATACAGTACACCCTTTGCCTTTGAGTTGTTCTAGGCTACCTGGCTAAAATGCTTGCGCGCTAGCCTAAGTTCCATTTGTGGGCAAACGTTATCTAGTTAACATTAGCCTTCTACATCTAGCTACATAATGAACTTCCATCCTCTCAGGTTAGGGGCACAACAATGTCTGAAAGAATGGTTGGATTATAATCATTGGCCAGTACGAAGAATGAAGTAAAACCACACGTCCAAATCCCTGTCTCCATCCATGGCTAATTTAGGAGAGGACCGATTTTTAGCTAGCTAGCTACCGGACGACTACAACACAACCAAATGCAACAATTCAAGTTGTTTCTGACAATGGGGGAGGATTATATTGCAGTGTAACTCACCTGATTGACATGTGCTCCAAGCTGGCTTCCTGTGCCAGGACCATTCACAGTTGAGCTCACTCAGTTTAGCATAACACTGGCTATTATTATTATTTTTTTTTTTTTTATCAAGGGACCCCAGATGCTTGCTGGCTTCCATTGCATCCAATGCTACGGGCAGCAACCTGTATCTTTATTTAACTAGGCAGGTCAGAAAAGGACATTTATTTTTATTTTTTATGTTTAGATGAAAAACATACCCAAATGAAACAGCCTATTTCTCAGGCCCAGAAACTAGAATATGCAAATAATTGTCAGATTAGGATAGAAAACACTCTTACGTTTCCAAAACTCTCAAAATATTGTCTGTGAGTATAACAGAACTGATATTGAGGAAAATCCAACCCGGAAGTGCTGTTTTTCCTGAAAGCTCTCTGTTCCATTATCTGCCTTAGCTCCATTTAAAGGGATATCAACCAGATTAATTTTCCTATGGATTCCCCATGGTGTGAACAGTCTTTAGACTGAGCGAGAAAGATCACATGGCGTCATTGGACGGCTGGGTGCCAGCAGCGCATTGCATGAGCAACAGCTTGGAGAAGACATTTTCGCTCTCTCCTATTGAAGAAGCTACAGTCCGAATTAAATATTATCGATTAGAAATTGTAAAAACAACCTGAGGATTGATTATAAAACACGTTTGACATGTTTCTACGAACTTTACGGATACTATTTGGAATTTTTCTCCGCTCGGTTGTGATCGCTCGAGGTTGTGGATGTCTGAACAAAACGCGCCAACCAAATGGAGGTGTTTTGGATATAAAAAGTATCTTTATGGAACAAAAGGAACATTTATTGTGTAACTGGGAGTCTCGTGAGTGCAAACATCCGAAGACCATCAAAGGTAAGCGATTCATTTGATTGGTTTTCTGACTTTCGTGACCAATCTACTTGGCTGCTAGCTGTTTGTAATATTTTGTCTGCTGAGAGAGATGTCCTTACATAAACGCTTGGTATGCTTTCGCCGAAAAGCTTTTTTGAAATCTGACACACCAGGTGGATTAACAACAAGCTAACAGCTAAGCTGTGTTTTGCTATATTGCACTTGTGATTTCATGAAAATTAAATATTTTTAGTAATTTAATTTGAATTTGGCAAAAATGTTGACAAAAATTATCCCGGTAACAGGATGGGTGCATCAAGAAGTGTTAAGTATAGCTGGGTAGTGACAGTAGAGGTTGTCTGAAAGTGATGGTTCTTCTCAGCGGTCTAATCTGAAGTAAAGCTGGGTAGTGCCAGTAGAGGTTGTCTGAAAGTGATGGTTCTTCTCAGCGGTCTAATCTGAAGTATAGCTGGGTAGTGCCAGTAGAGGTTGTCTGAAAGTGATGGTTCTTCTCAGCGGTCTAATCTGGAGTATAGCTGGGTAGTGCCAGTAGAGGTCTGAAAGTGATGGTTCTTCTCAGCGGTCTAATCTGAAGTATAGCTGGGTAGTGAGAGTAGAGGTTGTCTGAAAGTGATGGTTCTTCTCAGCGGTCTAATCTGAAGTATAGCTGGGTAGTGCCAGTAGAGGTTGTCGGAAAGTGATGGTTCTTCTCAGCGGTCTAATCTGAAGTATAGCTGAGTAGTGCCAGTAGAGGTTGTATATGGTTCTTCTCAGCTGTCTAATCTGAAGTATAGCTGGGTAGTGCCAGCAGAGGTTGTCTGAAAGTGATGGTTCTTCTCAGCGGTCTAATCTGAAGTATAGCTGGGTAGTGCCAGCAGAGGTTGTCTGAAAGTGATGGTTCTTCTCAGCGGTCTAATCTGAAGTATAGCTGGGTTGTGCCAGTAGAGGTTGTATAAGGTTCTTCTCAGCGGTCTAATCTGAAGTATAGCTGGGTTGTGCCAGTAGAGGTTGTTTAAGGTTCTTCTCAGCGGTCTAATCTGAAGTATAGCTGGGTAGTGCCAGTAGAGGTTGTCTGAAACCGATGGTTCTTCTCAGCGGTCTAATCTGAAGTATAGCTGGGTAGTGCCAGTAGAGGTTGTATAAAAGTGAATGACAAGACTCCAAACTGGCCATTTCACTTCACAGCCATTATTAGATGGAGAATGTGTCCCAAATGGCACCCTATTCACTATGTAGTGCACTACTAGAGCCCTATGGTACTGGTCAGAAGTAGTGCACTACGTAGGGAATAGGGTGCCATTTGGGATGAAAACACAATCACAGCCCCCCCCCCCCCCCCCCCCCACCCCTTCCAACGCTGGGAAGGTTGAGCTGAACATACCGCATGTTCTGATAGTGCCCTCCTCTGTTGACTCCTTCAAAACGTCTAGTTCTGTAAGTGCCCATCTCTGCTGACTACTTCAAAATGTCTAGGCTTTTTAGCAATTAGCTTCAAATCAAAAGAATCGATGAAAAATAGGTATTTTCAGCCGGACGAGACACAGACCTGGACTTGAAATCGATAGATAGTTTTTCCAAAACGCCATTGAAAGCTATGGTCTTACACACACGGCAAAGACATGAAGAGAGGTGATTTCCATTCCGTACACCTCTTGGTCAGAATGACACAGCTATTAAGTCTAAAGAGTTAAAAAGGAAAGTTGCCTGCCCTTCCCAAAAATAATATATATTTTTTTTCTCTCTCTCTCTCTCTCTCTCTCTCTCTCTCGCTCTCTCTCCCTCTCCCTTTCTCCCTTTCTCCACTGTCTGAGTTGTCACGGTGAAGGGAAGGTTGGGATTGATTGTGCATTGAGGTGCATTGAAGTGACAGATGTTGAATACATCCTCTGGGTCTGCCTTGATGTCTGATGGCTGGGCCCTGGTCTTAACCTTGGATATATCTGATGGCTGGGCCCTGGTCTTAACCTTGGATATATCTGATGGCTGGGCCCTGGCCTTAACCTTGGATATATCTGATGGCTGGGCCCTGGTCTTAACCTTGGATATATCGGATGGCTGGGCCCTGGTCTTAACCTTGAATATGTCTGATGGCTGGGCCCTGGTCTTAACCTTGGATATATCGGATGGCTGGGCCCTGGTCTTAACCTTGAATATGTCTGATGGCTGGGCCCTTGTCTTAACCTTGGATATGTCTGATGTCTGGGCCCTGGTCTTAACCTTGAATATGTCTGATGGCTGGGCCCTGGTCTTAACCTTGGATGTATCTGATGGCTGGGCCCTGGTCTTAACCTTGGATATATCTGATGGCAGGGCCCTGGTCTTAACCTTGAATATGTCTGATGGCTGGGCCCTGGTCTTAACCTTGGATATGTCTGATGGCTGGGCCCTGGTCTTAACCTTGGATATATCGGATGGCTGGGCCCTGGTCTTAACCTTGAATATGTCTGATGGCTGGGCCCTGGTCTTAACCTTGGATATATCGGATGGCTGGGCCCTGGTCTTAACTTTGGATATGTCTGGGCCCTGGTCTTAACCTTGGATATATCGGATGGCTGGGCCCTGGTCTTAACCTTGGATGTATCTGATGGCTGGGCCCTGGTCTTAACCTTGGATATATCTGATGGCAGGGCCCTGGTCTTAACCTTGAATATGTCTGATGGCTGGGCCCTGGTCTTAACCTTGGATATGTCTGATGGCTGGGCCCTGGTCTTAACCTTGGATATATCGGATGGCTGGGCCCTGGTCTTAACCTTGAATATGTCTGATGGCTGGGCCCTGGTCTTAACCTTGGATATATATCGGATGGCTGGGCCCTGGTCTTAACTTTGGATATGTCTGGGCCCTGGTCTTAACCTTGGATATATCGGATGGCTGGGCCCTGGTCTTAACCTTGAATATGTCTGATGGCTGGGCCCTGGTCTTAACCTTGAATATGTCTGATGGCTGGGCCCTGGTCTTAACCTTGGATATGTCTGATGTCTGGGCCCTGGTCTTAACTTTGGATATGTCTGGGCCCTGGTCTTAACCTTGGATATGTCTGAGGGCTGGGCCCTGGTCTTAACTTTGGATATGTCTGGGCCCTGGTCTTAACCTTGGATATGTCTGATGTCTGGGCCCTGGTCTTAACCTTGAATATGTCTGATGGCTGGGCCCTGGTCTTAACCTTGGATATATCTGATGGCTGGGCCCTGGTCTTAACCTTGGATATATCGGATGGCTGGGCCCTGGTCTTAACCTTGAATATGTCTGATGTCTGGGCCCTGGTCTTAACCTTGGATATATCGGATGGCTGGGCCCTGGTCTTAACCTTGAATATGTCTGATGGCTGGGCCCTTGTCTTAACCTTGAATATGTCTGATGGCTGGGCCCTGGTCTTAACCTTGGATATGTCTGATGTCTGGGCCCTGGTCTTAACTTTGGATATGTCTGGGCCCTGGTCTTAACCTTGGATATGTCTGATGTCTGGGCCATGGTCTTTACCTTGGATATGTCTGACGGCTGCGCAGTGAGTGAGATGTTGTGGAAGCATGGAACTCAGTGAGATGATGTGGAGGCTTGGGACTCAGTGAGATGATGTGTAGGCTTGGGACTCAGTGAGATGATGTGGAGGCGTGGGTATCAGTGAGATGATGTGGATGCGTGGGACTCAGTAAGTGAGATAATGTGGAGGCGTGGGAATCAGTGAGATAATGTGGAGGACTGGGACTCAGTGAGATAATGTGGAGGACAGGGACTCAGTGAGATGATATAGAGTTTTGGGACTCAGTGAGACATTATATTGTCTTAGGACTCAGTGAGATCATATAGAGTCTTGGGACTCAGTGAGATAATGTGGACTATTGGCACTCAGTGAGATGATATAGAGTCTTGGGACTCAGTGAGATGATATAGAGTCTTGGGACTCAGTGAAATTATATAGAGTCTTGGGACTCAGTGAGATGATGTTCGAGTCTTGGGACTCTTATACTTTGGATGTTGATTTATGGTTGTTGACCAGGGGATGTTATGCTTTTCATGGTCACAGAGGCCCATGAGATTCCCTGTTGACAGTTCCCAAGACGATTGCTGGACAAATATATTGTGTGCGTTTAGAAACAGTAGGGTTCTGATTGGGTAGGGTATGTCTGGGTTCCCTCCACAATAGAGCTAAATCCATGGGTCAGACAGAAGTGATCTGGTAGGCAGATCTGGTAGACATTGTCCAGATACAGAATGATCATTTATTATATAGAGTGGTGACGTGTGTGCAAAACGGAGTGGATGTTTTTAGCGCTGTTTGATCGCTGTGTGACTGAACACTACTGACAGTCTGATGTTTAAAAAACAACCAACACTGGAAACTATTCTTTTTTTAAAATTGTATTTATTTAACACGGCAAGTCAGGGGCAAGTTCTTATTTTCAATGGCGGCCTATTTTCAGTGGGTTAACTGCCTGTTCAGGGGCAGAACGACAGATTTGTACCTTGTCAGCTCGGGGATTTGAACTTGCAACCTTCCGGTTACTAGTCCAACGCTCTAACCACTAGGCTACCCTGCCGCCCCAAATGTGTAGCATCAGCAAAATAGTCCACCACTACTACATTAACCTGGCATAGCACCTGCATTTTCCTGGAGCCCCAAGCATGGCTCAATAATCAATTTTCTTACAGTAGATTCTTATATTCAATTGTTCCTCTGGCTGAAATGTCACGGGTTTAGAATCAAGAATCCATTTTCTTTCATGTTTCTGTTAGCTGGTAGTCTTGTGATGTACATTGGTTTGGTCCTCAGATATGCCCAGGCCTATGAGCAGCTCACTGGCACTGTTAAAGGCTATTGACTTATGTACAAGAGAGCAGGGAGCCAAATTAGTGTTCTTGAAATGACCTGAGATGAACATTTTCCTTCGTCACCGCCCATGGAATATTCAAGTTAATTAATTTTCCAGGAAGACGTGGTAGCCAGCATCTATCCAGCATGTGTGTGTGTGTGTGTGTGTGTGTCTGTGTGTGTGTCTGTGTGTGTGTGTGTGTGTGTGTGTCTGTGTGAGTGTGTGTGTGTGTGTGTGTGTGTGTGTGTGTGTGTGTGTGTGTGTGTGTGTGTCTGTGTGTGTGTCTGTGTGTGTGTGTGTGTGTGTGTGTGTGTGTGTGTGTGTGTGTGTGTGTGTGTGTGTGTGTCCAACATGGAGAGGAGGAAGCAGCTTTCTAATTTCATCTCCTCCAGTTTCCTCTATCAAATCTGGTGGTAGAAAGAGAAGGGAGGAGAAGATAATAACCTGGTAGCTGACCTCTACTATCGGGAGAGGAGCTGACCTCTACTATCGGGAGAGGAGCTGACCTCTACTATCGGGTGAGGAGCTGACCTCTACTATCGGGAGAGGAGCTGACCTCTACTATCGGGTGAGGAGCTGACCTCTACTATCGGGAGAGGAGCTGACCTCTACTATCGGGAGAGGAGCTGACCTCTACTATCGGGAGAGGAGCTGACCTCTACTATCGGGAGAGGAGCTGACCTCTACTATCGGGTGAGGAGCTGACCTCTACTATCGGGAGAGGAGCTGACCTCTACTATCGGGAGAGGAGCTGACCTATACTATCGGGTGAGGAGCTGACCTCTACTATCGGGAGAGGAGCTGACCTCTACTATCGGGAGAGGAGCTGACCTCTACTATCGGGTGAGGAGCTGACCTCTACTATCGGGAGAGGAGCTGACCTCTACTATCGGGTGAGGAGCTGACCTCTACTATCGGGAGAGGAGCTGACCTCTACTATCGGGAGAGGAGCTGACCTCTACTATCGGGTGAGGAGCTGACCTCTACTATCGGGAGAGGAGCTGACCTCTACTATCGGGAGAGGAGCTGACCTCTACTATCGGGAGAGGAGCTGACCTCTACTATCGGGAGAGGAGCTGACCTCTACTATCGGGAGAGGAGCTGACCTCTACTATCGGGAGAGGAGCTGACCTCTACTATCGGGTGAGGAGCTGACCTCTACTATCGGGAGAGGAGCTGACCTCTACTATCGGGAGAGGAGCTGACCTCTACTATCGGGAGAGGAGCTGACCTCTACTATCGGGAGAGGAGCTGACCTCTACTATCGGGAGAGGAGCTGACCTCTACTATCGGGTGAGGAGCTGACCTCTACTATCGGGAGAGGAGCTGACCTCTACTATCGGGAGAGGAGCTGACCTCTACTATCGGGAGAGGAGCTGACCTCTACTATCGGGAGAGGAGCTGACCTCTATTATCAGGACAGGAGCTGACCTCTATTATCGGGAGAGGAGCTGACCTCTACTATCGGGAGAGGAGCTGACCTCTACTATCGGGAGAGGAGCTGACCTCTACTACCGGGAGAGGAGCTGACGGATGTCACTTAGGTCAGATCTGTCAAGCTTTTGTCGCAAATATACTGCCTATCTTTTCAAGGAAAATAGCAAGGAATCATGGCACCATGCATTAAGCATGTCTTTGTGGTGGGGGTTTATTTGCATGTCTTGGGGGTGGGGGTTTATTTGCATGTCTTGGGGGTGGTGGTTTATTTGCATGTCTTGGGGGTGGGGGTTTAATTGCATGTCTTGGGGGTGGGGGTTTATTTGCATGTCTTGGGGGTGGGGGTTTATTTGCATGTCTTGGTGGTGGGGGTTTATTTGCATGTCTTGGTGGTGGGGGTTTATTTGCATGTCTTGGTGGTGGGGGTTTATTTGCATGTCTTGGTGGTGGGGGTTTATTTGCATGTCTTGGTGGTGGGGGTTTATTTGCATGTCTTGGTGGTGGGGGTTTATTTGCATGTCTTGGGGGTAGGGGTTTATTTGCATGTCTTAGGGGTGGGGGTTTATTTGCATGTCTTGGGGGTGGGGGTTTATTTGCATGTCTTGGGGGTGGGGGTTTATTTGCATGTCTTGGTGGTGGGGGTTTATTTGCATGTCTTGGTGGTGGGGGTTTATTTGCATGTCTTGGTGGTGGGGGTTTATTTGCATGTCTTGGGGGTGGGGGTTTATTTGCATGTCTTGGGGGTGGGGGTTTATTTGCATGTCTTGGGGGTAGGGGTTTATTTGCATGTCTTAGGGGTGGGGGTTTATTTGCATGTCTTGGGGGTGTATGGTTTACTTGCATGTCTTAGGGGTGGGGGTTTATTTGCATGTCTTGGTGGTGGGGGTTTATTTGCATGTCTTGGTGGTGGAGGTTTATTTGCATGTCTTGGTGGTGGGGGTTTATTTGCATGTCTTGGTGGTGGGGGTTTATTTGCATGTCTTGGGGGTGGGGGTTTATTTGCATGTCTTGGTGGTGGGGGTTTATTTGCATGTCTTGGTGGTGGGGGTTTATTTGCATGTCTTGGGGGTGGTGGTTTATTTGCATGTCTTGGTGGTGGGGGTTTATTTGCATGTCTTGGTGGTGGGGGTTTATTTGCATGTCTTGGTGGTGGGGGTTTATTTGCATGTCTTGGGGGTAGGGGTTTATTTGCATGTCTTGGGGGTGGGGGTTTATTTGCATGTCTTGGGGGTAGGGGTTTATTTGCATGTCTTGGGGGTGGGGGTTTATTTGCATGTCTTGGGGGTAGGGGTTTATTTGCATGTCTTAGGGGTGGTGGTTTATTTGCATGTCTTGGGGGTAGGGGTTTATTTGCATGTCTTGGGGGTGGGGGTTTATTTGCATGTCTTGGGGGTAGGGGTTTATTTGCATGTCTTAGGGGTGGTGGTTTATTTGCATGTCTTGGGGGTAGGGGTTTATTTGCATGTCTTGGGGGTGGGGGTTTATTTGCATGTCTTGGTGGTGGGGGTTTATTTGCATGTCTTGGGGGTGGTGGTTTATTTGCATGTCTTGGGGGTAGGGGTTTATTTGCATGTCTTGGTGGTGGGGGTTTATTTGCATGTCTTGGGGGTGGGGGTTTATTTGCATGTCTTAGGGGTGGTGGTTTATTTGCATGTCTTGGGGGTGGGGGTTTATTTGCATGTCTTGGTGGTGGGGGTTTATTTGCATGTCTTGGGGGTGGGGGTTTATTTGCATGTCTTGGTGGTGGGGGTTTATTTGCATGTCTTGGGGGTGGGGGTTTATTTGCATGTCTTGGTGGTGGGGGTTTATTTGCATGTCTTGGTGGTGGGGGTTTATTTGCATGTCTTGGTGGTTTGGGTTTATTTGCATGTCTTGGTGGTGGGGGTTTATTTGCATGTCTTGGGGGTGGGGGTTTATTTGCATGTCTTAGGGGTGGGGGTTTATTTGCATGTCTTGGGGGTGGTGGTTTATTTGCATGTCTTGGTGGTGGGAGGATATTGCTCAGTATTTGTACACAGCAGCTTCCCCTTCGTCAGTGTAATCAGTGTTTGTGTCACTCTTCCTGTAAGTTGCTGCCTGAGTTGATCACTGACCCCTTGTGTCTCTGTGGAATTAAACGGAGACGTGTTTTGCATGTGACATTGAGGGTTTAGTGTTTCACACTGGAGATCCTGGGAATTAACATGCAGACTGAGAAAAGAGAAGGGGAAGTGTGTGTGTGTGTATACCGCTGTGCCCACTCTGGTCTTGGTCCATGTGCTCTAAATCAAATCAAAATAAAATGTATTTATATAGCCTTTCGTACATCAGCTGATATCTCAAAGTGCTGTACAGAAACCCAGCCTAAAACCCCAAACAGCAAGCAATGCAGGTGTAGAAGCACGGTGGCTAGGAAAAACTCCCTAGCTAAAACCTAGGAAGAAACGTAGAGAGGAACCAGGCTACGTGGGGTGGCCAGTCCTCTTCTGGCTGTGCCGGGTGGAGATTATAACAGAACATGGCCAAGATGTTCAAATGTTCATAAATGACCAGCATGGTCCAATAACAATAAGGCAGAACAGTTGAAACTGGAGCAGCAGCACGGCCAGGTGGACTGGGGACAGCAATGAGTCATCATGTCAGGTAGTCCTGAGGCATGGTCCTAGGGCTCAGGTCCTCCGAGAGAGAGAAAGACAGAGAGAAAGAGAGAATTAGAGAGAGCACACTTAAATTCACACAGGACACTGAATAGGACAGGAGAAGTACTCCAGATATAACAAACTGACCCTAGCCCCCCGACACATAAACTACTGCAGCATAAATACTGGAGGCTGAGACAGGAGGGGTCAGGAGACACTGTGGTCCCATCCGAGGACACCCCCGGACAGAGCCAAACAGGAAGGATATAACCCCACCCACTTTGCCAAAGCACATCCCCCACACCACTAGAGGGATATCTTCAACCACCAACTTACCATCCTGAGACAAGGCCGGGTATAGCCCACAAAGATCTCCACCACGGCACAACCCAAAGGGGGGCGCCAACCCAGACAGGAAGATCACATCAGTGACTCAACCCACTCAAGTGACGCACCCCTCCTAGGGACGGTATGAAAGAGCCCCAGTAAACCAGTGGCTCAGCCCCTGTAATAGGGTTAGAGGCAGAGATCCCATTGGAAAGAGGGCCATTTCCTGAGTCGTAGTGGGAAGACCACACAACAGATCTGTAGCCTAATAAACTGTATGGTTTCCTGAGTCGTAGTGGGAGGACCACTCAACAGATCTGTAGCCTAATAAACTGTATGGTTTCCTGAGTCGTAGTGGGAGGACCACACCACAGATCTGTAGCCTAATAAACTGTATGGTTTCCTGAGTCGTAGTGGGAGGACCACACAACAGATCTGTAGCCTAATAAACTGTATGGTTTCCTGAGTTGTAGTGGGAGGACCACACAACAGATCTGTAGCCTAATAAACTGTATGGTTTCCTGAGTCGTAGTGGGAGGACCACACAACAGATCTGTAGCCTAATAAACTGTATGGTTTCCTGAGTCGTAGTGGGAGGACCACACAACAGATCTGTAGCCTAATAAACTGTATGGTTTCCTGAGTCGTAGTGGGAGGAACACAACAACAGATCTGTAGTCTAATAAACTGTATGGTTTCCTGAGTCGTAGTGGGAGGACCACACAACAGATCTGTAGCCTAATAAACTGTATGGTTTCCTAAGTCGTAGTGGGAGGACCACACCACAGATCTGTAGCCTAATAAACTGTCTGGTTTCCTGAGTCGTAGTGGGAGGGCCACACCACAGATCTGTAGCCTAATAAACTGTATGGTTTCCTGAGTCGTAGTGCGAGGACCACACAACAGATCTGTAGCCTTATAAACTGTATGGTTTCCTGAGTCGTAGTGGGAGGACCACACAACAGAGTGTCCTGCTCCTAAATGTCCTGCTTCCATCAGGCCTATCGTGTAGCGTTTTATCCAACATGTACTTTATCTGGTTACTGTAAGGGAATTTAGTATTTTTGGGGGGGATTTCACATTGAATTCACATCAGTTGACATCTCAACCAAATTTAAATCACAAATAGATGCTGAACTGACGTCTGTGCCCAGTGGGACAGTTATAAATCATTTGTACAAAAAAAAAATTTGACATCAACAGATCTCAAACATAGTATTTGGCAAAAACATAATTATTTCAAATGTTGATTAAACTAAGATACACACGTGACTCTTTATTTTTGCATGGGAACACTTGGGAACATACGTCCTAAATTTAAATCCCTTGGAGCTATATATCCTGGTGATTTTATGGTCGTTTATGTCCATCCACAAATATGTTGTGCCAGATAAAATCACCCGATGGCCGAATTTGGCTCGCAGGCCACCTATTGGGGAACCGTGTCTTATACCGTTGTTTATGTGAGTTTGAAGGAGGCATAGAAGATAGCCGCCTACATTCTTCCTGTTGGCCACCAGGAAGACCAGAGGAAGACCAGAGGAAGATCAGAGGAAGATCACAGGAAGACCACAGGAAGATCACCAGGAAGACCACAAGGAAGAAGAGAGGAAGACCACCAGGAAGACCACCAGGACGACCACAGGAAGACCAGAGGAAGACCACCAGGAAGACCACCAGGAAGACCACAGGAAGACCACAGGAAGACCACCAGGAAGACCAGAGGAAGACCACAGGAAGACCACCAGGAAGACCAGAGGAAGACCACCAGGAAGACCAGAGGAAGACCAGAGGAAGACCACCAGGAAGACCACAGGAAGACCACAGGAAGACCACCAGGAAGACCACCAGGAAGACCACCAGGAAGACCACCAGGAAGACCACAGGAAGACCACCAGGAAGACCAGAGGAAGACCAGAGGAAGACCACCAGGAAGACCAGAGGAAGACCACCAGGAAGACCACCAGGAAGACCACCAGGAAGACCAGAGGAAGACCACCAGGAAGACCAGAGGAAGACCACCAGGGAGACCACCAGGAAGATCACCAGGAAGACCAGAGGAAGACCACCAGGAAGACCACCAGGAAGACCACCAGGAAGACCACAGGAAGACCAGAGGAAGACCACAGGAAGACCACCAGGAAGACCAGAGGAAGACCAGAGGAAGACCACAGGAAGACCACCAGGAAGACCAGAGGAAGACCAGAGGAAGACCACCAGGAAGACCACAGGAAGACCAGAGGAAGACCACCAGGAAGACCAGAGGAAGACCACCAGAGGAAGACCAGAGGAAAACCAGAGAAACTCCAACCAGAAACGCCTGTGTTTGGGTGGAGCAGTGAGAAGCCCAACAGCCTTTTTCTCACATATCTACCCCTACCAGAACACACACTTTAGAGCAGATATCCACCCAAACCAGGGACACATCCATACCAACCAGGGACACATCCATACCAACCAGGGACACATCCATACCAACCAGGGACACATCCATACCAACCAGGGACACATCCACCAACCAAAAACACATCCACCAAACCAGGGACACATCCACCCCACCAGGGACACATCCACCAACCAAAAACACATCCACCCCACCAGGGACACATCCACCAACCAGGGACACATCCACCAACCAGAGACACATCAAACCAAACAGGGACACACCCACCAACCAAAAACACATCCACCCCACCAGGGACACATCCACCAACCAGGGACACATCCACCAACCAGGGACACATCCATACCAACCAGGGACACATCCACCAACCAGGGACACCACCAGGGACACATCCACCAACCAAAAACATCCACCAACCAGGGACACATCCACCAACCAGGGACACATCAACCCAACCAGGGACACATCCACCAACCAGGGACACATCCAACAAACCAGGGATACATCAAACCAACCAGGGACACATCCACCAACCAGGGACACATCCACCAACCAGGGACACATCCACCCCACCAGGGACACATCCAACAAACCAGGGACACATCCAACAAACCAGGGACACATCCAACAAACCAGAGACACATCCACCAACCAGGGACACATCCAACAAACCAGAGATACATCCAACAAACCAGGGACACATCCAACAAACCAGAGACACATCCACCAACCAGGGACACATCCAACAAACCAAAAACACATCCATACCAACCAGGGACACATCATCCCCACCAGGGACACATCCATACACACCAGGAACACATCAACCCAACCAGGGACACATCGTCCCCACCAGGGACACATCCATACACACCAGGAACACATCAACCCAACCAGCGACACATCCCCCAAACCAGGGACACATCCACCAAACCAGGGACACATCATCCCCACCAGGGACACATCCACCCAAACCAGGGACACATCAACCAACCAGGGACACATCATCCCCACCAGGGACACATCAACCCAACCAGGGACACATTCACCAACCAGAGACACATCATACCCACCAGGGACACATCAACCCAACCAGGGACACATCAACCCAACCAGGGACACATCAACCCAACCAGGGACACATCAACCCAACCAGGGACACATCAACCAACCAGGGACACATCAACCAACCAGGGACACATCAACCAACCAGGGACACATCAACCAACCAGGGACACATCAACCCAACCAGGGACACATCAACCCAACCAGGGACACATCAACCCAACCAGGGACACATCAAACCAACCAGGGACACATCAAACCAACCAGGGACACATCAACCCAGCCAGGGACACATCAACCCAACCAGGGACACATCAACCCAACCAGGGACACATCAACCCAACCAGGGACACATCAACCCAACCAGGGACACATCAACCCAACCAGGGACACATCCCCCAAACCAGGGGCACATCAACCCAACCATGGACACATCAACCCAGCCAGGGACACATCCATACCAACCAGGGACACATCAACCAACCAGAGACACATCATCCCCACCAGGGACACATCCATACCAACCAGGCTCTAACCCTACTCACTAGACAACAGCTCCACATTGACCCAGGCTCAGACTGTGATGTGGATTGGCAGATTGATTGGAAGACATCTGTGCCCTGTCACCTCGGACCACAGTGGAGACAAGGCACTGTTCAAGGGGATAGCAGCACATATTCACATATATGGACGTAGGATTTCTGATAACATTTCCAAAACTCCCAGGTTTTTCCAGACATCCCCCAACCATGAGTTGCTTAATATGATGTATTTAATCAAATCTTACATGAAGGAAAGTGAAGGTACACACAGTACAGGACAGAGACTCCCAGAAGTTTTCAGCTCTCTCTGAAGTTCTACACAGGCCATGGAGACCACAGCATGTCACAACAATTAGATCAACATTAGCCAGTGTCTCTCACGCCAAGATGGCTGCCTATAGGAGAGAGATAAGGTACGCTCACGTGACTGGCTACAAGGAAGTCATGAGATAAGTCACGGATAACAACATGTACTGTTACCATATATAGGTTCAGTATCTCCCCAGGATGCCACCCACCACCTCAGGGACATCTGTAACGCAGCAGTATTCTGATAGATTACACAAGTCAAATACTGTTTGAGTAGTCGAGCCACGGCTCTGAGTAAAATAATTTAAACTAGGGAATAAGACATTTATAAAGGGCTTATAAGCCGTTATTACCAAGTCAGGTGTGATAAAAAAAAAAAATTTAAAATGTGTTACTCACTAACATTTGGCATAGTTTATTAACATTTGGCATAGTTTATTAACATTTGGCATAGTTTATTAACATTTGGCATAGTTTATTAACATTTGGCATAGTTTATTAACATTTGGCATAGTTTATTAACATTTGGCATAGTTTATTAACATTTGGCATAGTTTATTAACATTTGGCATAGTTTATTAACATTTGGCATAGTTTATTAACATTTGGCATAGTTTATTAACATTTGGCATAGTTTATTAACATTTGGCATAGTTTATTAACATTTGGCATAGTTTATTAACATTTGGCATAGTTTATTAACATTTGGCATAGTTTATTAACATTTGGCATAGTTTATTAACATTTGCTAAAAACAAAGTATACCTTTGTATTGATAGGCTATATCCTAATATTGCTTGTGTTGTTAACGTCGAATGAGTCAACATTGCTGCCTTATTATGGTATTATTCTTTTTTAAAAGTCTCTCTCCCCATAGTTAATGTTTAGAAGTGTATAATTAACACGGTATTATTTCTCCGTCGATGAAGAATACATCCAGGAGATAAGTTGTGTTTGTAACCTGTAACTTGCAATTTGTGTTTGCTCTAGGGAGTGTTTTTTGTTTGTTTGTTTGTTTGTTGTTTTTCAGACTCACAAAGGCAAATATGTGTCTAACATATCTTGTTTACCACGGCGTTAACTGCAACATGTATTGTCTTGGAGCCGCCGTTCACCAAAAAAAAACAAAAAAACCACTAATTGCTCGTTGCCGTCCTCTCCTGTCAGTGGTCTTTTCTTCTCGGAGACGCTGTGGTAGTATCAGCCCCGCCCCCCCCCCCAAAAAACCTTCCTAAAAACACCAACATCATCCAAAGAGGCAATATTTACTGCTAATAAATTAGTGTTTGCACTGCAGTTATCACTGGAAGAAGGAAGAAAAACATCTGCGTAGTTGAAATTGCTAATAATGAGTGGGTTTCCAGACTAAATGTGATGCTTTTATGTAAATGCGTGGACCTGGAAGTTTGACCTGGAACCAAAAAAGCATCTAGTATCTGCTAAAGGCATGTACATTAGTGTGCGTCAATTAAACACAGCCAGCGAACGAATGAACAAACGCACCCCTGCTTAATAAACGTACGGGGGGGGGGGGGGGGGGGGGGGGGGGTTCCACAATCAAACCGGGGTTGCCACGGCAACTGACCAGCAAACGAAAGGAACGGCAATCAGGGTATTAAAAAATATAAAAAATAAAAATAAGGCATGGAGGGCGGCCGACACTGAAAAGAACTGCACAGTGAAATGTTTCGGGTCAATATGAAGAAGTAATATGTACTAGACTATCCCATTTTAGTTGTGAATGTAATATCAAGTTGGATCTGCTCAATCTGCTCAAGATTTCTTGAACATAAATTCGTAGAGATTGAAGAGTTTCTAATCCTAATTATAGAACACATTGATCAGGTGATGGTCCAGTCTCTGTTGTTCAAAAACAAAATAAACAGGCTAGTCCCACTGCTGTCTATGTCCAAACAGGTGTGTGTGTGCGTGTGTGTGTGTGTGTGTGCGTGTGTGTGTGTGTGTGCGTGTGTGTGCGTGTGTGTGTGTGAGTGTGTGTACGTGTGTGTGTGCTTGTGTGTGTGCGTGTGTGTGTGTGTGTGCGTGTGTGCGTGTGTGTATGTGTGTGTGTGCGTGTGCGCGCGTGTGCGCGCGTGTGTGCGTGTGTGTGCGTTTCTATACAAACAGACACATCTGAAGGGCATCAGGTTAGATGAAGAACTCTATGGCAGCGTTTAGACATGTGACTTAGACATGTGACTTAGACATGTGATTTAGATATTTGACTAAGAAATGTGATTTAGACATCTGATTGGACAAAAGACCACTTATTTATTTCATAAGATCAGAATGTGTCTGCCTGTCTAAACACAGCCTGTGTTGATCCAATGGGAAATACAATACGACCACAAACACACGCACACATGCACACACACACACACACACACACACACACACACACACCCCTCTGGGGGTCAGTATGACATCAGACACACCCATCAGGAGGTCAGTATGACATCAGACACCCCCCTCAGGGGGTCAGCACCCCCTCAGGGGTTCAGTATGACATCAGACACCCCCCCTCAGGGGGTCAGCACCACCCTCAGGGGGTCAGTATGACATCAGACACCCCGCTCAGGGGGTCAGTATGACATCAGACACCCCCCCTCAGGGGATCAGTATGACATCAGCCACCCCCTCAGGGGGTCAGTATTCCATCAGACAACCCCTCAGGGGGTCAGCACCCCCCTCGGGGTCAGTATGACATCAGACACCCCCCTCAGGGGGTCAGTACGACATCAGACACCCCCCTCAGGGGGTCAGTACGACATCAGACACCCCCCTCAGGGGGTCAGTACGACATCAGACACCCCCCTCAGGGGGTCAGTATGACATCAGACACCCCCCTCAGGGGGTCAGTACGACATCAGACACCCCCCTCGGGGGGTCAGTATGACATCAGACACCCCCCTCGGGGGGTCAGTATGACATCAGACACCCCCCTCAGGGGGGTCAGTATGACATCAGACACCCCCCTCGGGGGGTCAGTATGACATCAGACACCCCCCTCAGGGGGTCAGTACGACATCAGACACCCCCCTCGGGGGGTCAGTATGACATCAGACACCCCCCTCGGGGGGTCAGTACGACATCAGACACCCCCCTCGGGGGGTCAGTATGACATCAGACCCTCCCCCCAGGGGGTCAGTATGACATCAGACACCCCCCTCAGGGGGTCAGTACGACATCAGACACCCCCCTCGGGGGGTCAGTATGACATCAGACACCCCCCTCGGGGGGTCAGTATGCTATCAGACACCCCCCTCGGGGGGTCAGTATGACATCAGACACCCCCCTCGGGGGGTCAGTATGACATCAGACACCCCCCTCAGGGGGTCAGTATGCCATCAGACAACCCCTCAGGGGGTCAGCACCCCCCTCGGGGTCAGTATGACATCAGACACCCCCCTCGGGGGGTCAGTACGACATCAGACACCCCCCTCAGGGGGTCAGTATGACATCAGACACCCCCATCGGGGGGTCAGTATGACATCAGACACCCCCCTCGGGGGGTCAGTATGACATCAGACCCTCCCCCCAGGGGGTCAGTATGACATCAGACACCCCCCTCGGGGGGTCAGTATGACATCAGACCCTCCCCCCAGGGGGTCAGTATGACATCAGACACCCCCCTCGGGGGGTCAGTATGACATCAGACCCTCCCCCCAGGGGGTCAGTACAACATCAGACACCCCCCTCAGGGGGTCAGTATGACATCAGACCCTCCCCTCAGGGGGTCAGTACGACATCAGACACCCCCCTCAGGGGGTCAGTATGACATCAGACCCTCCCCCCAGGGGGTCAGTATGACATCAGACACCCCCCTCAGGGGGTCAGTATGACATCAGACACCCCCCTCAGGGGGTCAGTATGACATCAGACACCCCCCTCAGGGGGTCAGTATGACATCAGACACCCCCCTCGGGGGGTCAGTATGACATCAGACACCCCCCTCGGGGGGTCAGTATGACATCAGACACCCCCCTCGGGGGGTCAGTATGACATCAGACACCCCCCTCGGGGGGTCAGTATGACATCAGACACCCCCCTCGGGGGGTCAGTATGACATCAGACACCCCCCTCGGGGGGTCAGTATGACATCAGACACCCCCCTCGGGGGGTCAGTATGACATCAGACACCCCCCTCGGGGGGTCAGTATGACATCAGACACCCCCCTCGGGGGGTCAGTATGACATCAGACACCCCCCTCGGGGGGTCAGTATGACATCAGACACCCCCCTCGGGGGGGTCAGTATGACATCAGACACCCCCCTCGGGGGGTCAGTATGACATCAGACACAGGTTTTCCTGGTCAAGCAACAGACTGTATCAAACATAAATGTCTGGTAGAGCCGCTTGGAATTCTTATAAATATTATTTACTTGATCTCAAATAACTACTAGAAAATATCCTGTATCCTCACGTTGACGTAGTCAGCTTTCAATCCCTCATCCTCCACCGATATCTGCCCCGGCTGCTTGGCTACCCCATTCCCCACGTCCCACTTCCCTTCTTAGTCAGTAGACATCGCCGCTAGAACTGAACACCGAGTAGAATCTCAAACAGATCCCCTAACATCTGTGTGGAAAGAGATGGCGTGATGGCAAGACAATGGACGTCATCTGGCAGAGAAAAGGCATTTTGTATTGAATTGTGATGCGCTGAAGGCAATTAGGTTGGTGGACATGCGACTGCCGGTCGCGGCTTGCCCCGGCGAAGCACGTGACTTCGCCACATTTGTAATTCATTAGAGGGAGAATAATTCCTGTCAAGGTTGAACGCTGAAGGATTAATCACTGTACATTTGAGGAGCGGGCTAATGGAGGAGCAGTAACACAAAGACAATGAGTCCCAAATGGGAACCTATTCCCTATGTAGTAAACTACTTTTGACCAGAGTCCTATGGGCCCTGGTCAAAAGTAGTGCACTACATAAGGAATTGGTTGCCATTTGGGATGAGAGAGAGAGAGAGAGAGAGAGAGAGAGAGAGAGAGAGAGAGAGAGAGAGAGAGAGGTAGAGAGTCTCTATATTACCTGAGTCTGTATATTACCTGAGTCTGTATATTACCTGAGTCTCTATATTACATGAGTCTCTATATTACATGAGTCTGTATAGTACCTGAGTCTCTATATTACATGAGTCTGTATATTACCTTAGTCTGTAGAGTATCTGAGGCCCTTTTCTTTTTCCTAAAAAGAAGGAGGATGACTTTGGATGTGAAATGCCCCATAGATGTACTGTATGGTGATATTGGCAACTGAAATAGTATTTTTTTTAAATCATCAACTACAGGGTTTTAACACTGAGCATCACCGCAAGTAGCTTCATGCTTCTTCAGGACACAGTACATCTCTCTAGGGGAGGCTGGTCCTTCTCTCTCATCTCTCTAGGGGAGGCTGGTCCTTCTCTCTCATCTCTCTAGGGGAGGCTGGTCCTTCTCTCTCATCTCTCTAGGGGAGGCTGGTCCTTCTCTCTCATCTCTTTATTAGAAGCTGGTCCTTCTCTCTCATCTCTCTAGGGGAGGCTGGTCCTTCTCTCCCATCTCTCTAGGGGAGGCTGGTCCTACTCTCTCATCTCTCTATTAGAAGCTGGTCCTTCTCTCTCATCTCTCTAGGGGAGGCTGGTCCTTCTCTCTCATCTCTCTATTAGAAGCTGGTCCTTCTCTCTCATCTCTCTAGGGGAGGCTGGTCCTTCTCTCTCATCTCTCTAGGGGAGGCTGGTCCTTCTCTCTCATCTCTCTATTAGAAGCTGGTCCTTCACTCTCTCATCTCTCTAGGGGAGGCTGGTCCTTCTCTCTCATCTCTCTAGGGGAGGCTGGTCCTTCTCTCTCATCTCTCTAGGGGAGGCTGGTCCTTCTCTCTCATCTCTCTAGGGGAGGCTGGTCCTTCTCTCTCATCTCTCTAGGGGAGGCTGGTCCTTCTCTCTCATCTCTCTAGGGGAGGCTGGTCCTTCTCTCTCATCTCTCTAGGGGAGGCTGGTCCTTCTCTCTCATCTCTCTAGGGGAGACTGGTCCTTCTCTCTCATCTCTCTATTAGAAGCTGGTCCTTCTCTCTCATCTCTCTAGGGGAGGCTGGTCCTTCTCTCTCATCTCTCTAGGGGAGGCTGGTCCTTCTCTCTCATCTCTCTAGGAGAGGCTGGTCCTTCTCTCTCATCCCTCTAGGAGAGGCTGGTCCTTCTCTCTCATCTCTCTATTAGAAGCTGGTCCTTCTCTCTCATCTCTCTAGGAGTTGCTGGTCCTTCTCTCGCATCTCTCTATTAGAAGCTGGTCCTTCTCTCTCATCTCTCTATTAGAAGCTGGTCCGTCTCTCTCATCTATCTAGGAGAAGCTGGTCCTTCTATCTCAACCCTCTAGGAGAAGCTGGTCCTTCTATCTCAACTCTCTAGGAGAGGCTGGTCCTTCTCTCTCATCTCTCTGGGAGAGGCTGGTCCTTCTCTGTTATTGATCTGTGCATTAAACCATCATTACAGCCTCCAGACTTGAACTGTTAAGTGATTAGTCCAGTGATTAGTCTAACAGTAAGTGGCTCATTTTTTCTCTCGGGTGCCAAAAGGCAAATCAGAAAAAGTCCTTTCAAAAATTCCCCTGTGGTTTTGATAATAACTCACTTCATGCAAATAGGTAGGGTAGACTACAAGGTCTGTAAAAGGACAACCAAGCAGATATTGGAAAGGGCTATGGTGTGAAAGTCAGTCTGATAGCAGATCGTGGCAAATCACTTTCAATTATTAATGACGTTCAATATAACTCAAATTGAGTGATTACTAGCTATGTTGTAATCTACATTTTTTTTTTTTTTTTTGCCATGGGGGAAAAATGTGTCATAGCTAATCCATTCCAATGTACATCTGTGCTATTCTGTGTTGTAGTGTCATACTCAATCGGTTGTTTTATTCACAGAGGCTTGACCACAGGTTACTTCACATGTACATAACCATAGTATAGAACTATATGCAAATGCTAATAATGAATTGTAATTTGTGCAAATTGTGTCCGTTTGCGTCTGGATGAGATCATTTACTTCAACGCGACGGCGCCCTTCAGATAATTCTGTGACTGGAATGGCTCATCTCAGCTGAAGTAGCGTAGGTCGTTATAGGGGACTGTAGTGGGGAGCTAACTATGGGGACAGAGTGTGTTGGCGTGTGTGTATGTGTGTGTGTGTGTGTGTGTGCGCGTGTGTGCGTGTGTGTGCGTGTGTGCGTGTGTGCGTTTGTGTGTGTGTGCGTGTGTGTGTTTGTGTGTGTGCGTTTGTGTGTGAAGCTAACCATAGGGCTGGAGCCTCTTCTAAAGCCTAAACACCCCTCTTCTCTTCCGTCACTCCCCCTCTTCGGCTCGCCCTCTACCCCTATCCCCCTCTAGCCCTCTAGCCCCCCTCACTAAGCATGTTCCATTAGCACAATGTATCCGTCAGTAATACTAGTCAAAGTCACAGTGACACTATTTACAATTACATGAATCAATCATTGCTATGCAATATAATATATGACCAACAGAATAATCAGTTGCGGAATGTAGGTTTGTCAACATGTTTTACTTACAGTGGGAATATGTACAGTTGAAGTCGGAAGCTTACATTCACTCAGGTTGGAGTCATTAAAACTTGTTTTTTAACCACTCCGCAAATGTCTTGTTAACAAACTGTAGTTTTGGCAAGTCGGTTAGGACATCTACTTTGTGCATGACACAAGTCATTTTTCCAACAATTGTTTACAGACAGATTATTTCACTTATAATTCACTGTATCACAATTCCAGTGGGTCAGAAGTTTACATACACTAAGTTGACTGTGCCTTTCAACAGCTTGGAAAATTCCAGAAAATTATGTCATGGCTTTTAGAAGCTTCTGATAGGCTAATTGACGTCATTTGAGTAAATTGGAGGTGTACCTGTGGATGTATTTCAAGGCCTACCTTCAAACTCAGTGCCTCTTTGCTTGACATCATGGGAAAATAAAAATAAATCAGCCAAAACCACAGAAAACAAATTGTAGACCTCCACAAGTCTGGTTCATCCTTGGGAGCAATTTCCAAAAGTCTAAAGGTACCACGTTCATCTGTACAAATAATATTATGCAAGTATAAACACCATGTGACCATGCAGACGTCATACCGCTCAGGAAGGAGATGCGTTCTGTCTCTCAGAGATGGATGTACTTTGGTGCGAAAAGTGCAAATCAATCCCAGAACAACAGCAAAGGACCTTGTGAAGATGCTGGAGGAAACAGGTGCAAAGGTATCTTTATCCACAGTAAAATGAGTCCTATATCGACATAACCTGAAAGGCCGCTCAGCAAGGAAGAAGCCACTGCTCCAAAACCGCCATAAAAAAAGCCAGACTACAGTTTGCAACTACACATGGGGACAAAGATCGTACTTTTTGGAGAAACGTCCACTGGTCTGATGAATGAAAAATAGAACTGTTTGGCCATAATGACCATCATTATGTTTTGAGGAAAAAGGGGGCCGCTTGCAAGCCGAAGAACACCATCCCAACCGTGAAGCACGGGGGTGGCAGCATCATGTTGTGGGGGTGCTTTGCTGCAGGAGGGACTGGTGCACTTCGCAAAATAGATGGCATCATGAGGTATTATGATGGCATCATGAGGCATTATGTGGATGTATTGAAGCAACATCTCAAGCAACATCTCAAGACATCAGTCAGGAAGTTAAAGCTTGGTCGCAAATGGGTCTTCCAAATGGACAACGACCCCAAGCATACTTCCAAAGTTGTGGCAAAATGGCATAAGGGCAACAAAGTCAAGGTATTGGAGTGCCCATCAAAAGCCCTGACCTCAATCCTATAGAAAATCTGTGGGCAGAACTGAAAAAGCGTGTGCGAGCAAGGAGGCCTACAAAACTGACTCAGTTACTCCAGCTCTGTCAGGAGGAATGGGCCAAAATTCACCCTACTTATTGTGGAATTCTCTGGAAGGCTACCCGAAACGTTTGACCCAAGTTAAAAAAAAATGTAAAGGCAACGCTACCAAAAACTAATTGAGTGTATGTAAACTTCTGACCCACTGAGAATGTGATGAAAGAAATAAAAGCTGAAATAAATCATTCACTCTACTATTATTCTGACATTTCACATTCTTAAAATAAAGTGGTGATCCTAACTGTCTTAAGGCAGTGAATTGTTACTAGGATGAAATGTCAGGAATTGTGAAAAACTGAGTTTAAAATGATTTAGTTAAGGTGTATGTGAACTTCCTTTTTGCTTGGCAGTTGTGCCTGGCACTGACGTGTTCGTGAGAGTCTCACCTTTCACATGACGGTGACTTATTTATTTTGTAGCTCAAACCTTTCGGGTTTTTACAGACGATTTGGTGACAATTGTCTTGTCTGGATCCTCTCGTGCGTAGAAAAAGACTGCTTTCCCAAAACTACATGTTACATCGACAGAAAGAGGGGATTGAGCCGCAGCCGCTACAAGCATCGGTAAGTCTCTAGTACAAACACACACAGAGAGCTTTTCAATATTAAAAATGATGACACCTTGTGACACACAGGTGTGTCAATCGAATCTAGGGGGGATTTATTTAAGATTATAAAATTGGTATAACATTTACCAGGCATAGCAGTAAAACTGCCAGGACGCCATCATCACGTCCTAACCATCGCTAACAATTCTTCGACAAAGAAAAACAAACCGTCAAACTACCATTGATTTATTCACACAAAAAAAAAACATCTCTCTTCTTGCATAAGGCATAAAGATTTACAGCACCTTCAGCTGGAGGATGGGGGAGACAACGACTACAGTCACTCAGGTATAGCGGCCCAAATGGATTTTCAACTAGGCCCTAAAGCTTTTAGCTAGCACCAGCGGTGAATAGCAGTTAGGGGTTACCATGCCAACCCTATCCAGAGGGATGTTCACTTGCACATCAGAGTTGCGTCAGGGGAGGAGAAAGCGTCGGCAGATGTCTTCAACAATTTTCTCTGAAAAGATTTCACGTCTGCCATGCTTATTTGGGAGATACCAATCAGAGAGGATAAATGTGGCTTCCACCTCTCTCTCTCTCTCTCTCTTCATCACTATATCTCTCTCTCTCTCTCTCTCTCTCTCTTCATTTCTCTCGCTCTCTCTTTTCATCTCTATCTATGTCTCGCTCTCTCTTTTCATCTCTCTCTCTCTATATCTCTCCAACTCTCTCTCTCTCTCTTCATCACTATATCTCTATCTCTCTCTCTCTCTTCATTTCTCTCGCTCTCTCTTTTCATCTCTATCTCTGTCTCGCTCTCTCTTTTCATCTCTCTCTCTCTATATCTCTCCAACTCTCTCTCTCTCTCTCTCTCTCCAACTCTCTCTCTCGCTCTCTCATTCTCTCTCTCCATCCCTCTCCATCATGATGGCCAATAATGAAAGCACCCAGACTCGTGCAGTAGAGTGCTGGCCAATTTGATGATCTACGCCTGCCATTGGCCGTTGGTTGGTTGTAATTTTTAAACACTGATGTTGTATTTCTGCATGTGACACACATGGATGGTGTACTGTCTACTCTGCAGAATATATGCGTGAGTGTCAAATCAAATCAAATTGTATTAGTCACATGTGCCGAATACAACAGGTAGTACCTGTTTCACCTTACAGTGAAATCATTACTCACAAGCCCTTAACCAACACTGCAGTTTAAAGAAAAATACCAACAACAAAAAAATAAAAAATAAACAAAAATAACAACTAATAAATATTTAAAGTAGCAAATAATTACTTTGGTATGTTTGGACCATGACTCTTTGTTGATGATATGGACACCAAGGAACTTTAAGTTCTCGACCTGCCTGGCTCTCCTTTTCCTGGAGTCCACGATCAGCTCCTTTGTCTTAATTTCTTGTATTTTATATTTATTAATGATCCCCATTAGCTCTTACACGACACATTTAGTATGTTCCACTTTTACATATTTACATTTACCTCGTCCATGTAAACGCGTGTAATTTATAAAATAATAAAAAAGCTTTTTTATTATCATTCTTTGTCATTTTATCTGTTTCATAGTGTAGTTTTTCTTCTTTTTTATTCAGTTTCAGTGAATTCTCAATTTGCTGTACGTTTGCCAATCGGTTTGTGCAGCCAGACTTATTTGCCATTCCTATTGCTTCATCCCTCTCAACCATACCTGTCACGGTCTTCCTCCTCTTCATCTGAAGAGGAGAGGCGAGAAGTATCAGAGGACCAAAACGCGGCGTGGTATGTGTTTATAGTGAATATTTAATAAAGAAAGTACTGAACACTGCATACAAAAACAATAAACAAATGACGACCGTGAAACTACAAATTAGACCTGTGCTGACACACAAGCCACTAACATAGCAAATCACCCACAAACAAACAGTGCAACCCAGGCTACCTAAGTATGATTCTCAATCAGAGGCAACTAAAGACACCTGCCTCTGATTGAGAACCATACTAAGCCGAAACATAGAAATCCCAAATCATAGAAAATCAAACATAGACTGCCCACCCAACTCACGCCCTGACCATACTAAATAAATACAAAACAAAGGAAATAAAGGTCAGAACGTGACAATACCATCCCTGTCAATTGACAGAGATGTAATAGTTTTTTATTTTACAGTCATTTTCTTAATGGGTGCATTGTTTATTAGTAACTGGAATAAGCAGTTGTATAAATGTGTCAAGAGCAGCGTCTGTTTGCTCCTCATTACACACCACGGACCAACAAATATTCTTCACATCAACAACATATGAATCACTACAAAATGTATTGTATGACCTCTTACACACTATATTAGGCCCAGCCTTTTGAATTTTGGTTTCCTAGATATGGGCTATTATATTGTGATCACTAGATCCGATGGATCTGGATTCTGCTTTAAAGCACATTTCTGCAACGTTGGTAAAGATGTGATCAATACATGTTGCTGATTTTTATTCCTGTGCTGTTTGTAACTACCCTGGTAGGTTGACTGATAACATGAATCAGGTTGAAGGCACTGGTTACAGTTTGAAGCTTTCTCTTGGGTGGGCAGTCTGATGAAAGCCAGTCAATATTGAAATCACCTAGAAAATATATCCCTCTGTTGATATCTCATACATTATCAAGCATGTTATCTGGATACTGACTGTTAGCACTTGGTGGTCTATAGCAGCTTCCCACCAGACTGGTCTTTAGGTGAGGCAGATGAACCTGTAGCCATATTACTTCAACAGTATTTAAAATGAGATCCTCTCTAATCTTTACAGGAATGTGGTTCTGAATATAAACAGCAACACCTCCACCTTTGGCATTTCTGTATTTTCTGTGGATGTTATAACCTTGTATCGCTACCACTGTATCATCAAAGGTATTATCTAAGTGAGTTTCAGAGATTGTCAGAATATGAATGTCATCTGTTACTAGTACAATTATTGACTTCATGAACCTTGTTTCTTAAGTCTCCTTATGTTAACGTGGGCTGTTTTGAGCACTTTTCTGGGATGCTTGATTCTTTTCATTGCTTTACTGGGAAGTTGAGCAGAAGTAGACATGCTCATGTTATTTATGTTAGTGCAGGGTGAGCTGCACACAGTGGTCATCCTACTAAGGCACACCGCCTCAGTGCTAACAGTATAACTCTGATTCATAGGCACATAATTACTGCATACAATAGCTGTAGAATCAGAAAAAGTATTCAGGGCAGTAAGAGGGACATACATCAGGTTACTTACATTGTGTCTTCCAGCACCCCTGGGACAATGTACATTTGATGAAGCATTATGACATCTCAGGGAATCAATGGTAGGGATGAAATGAGCTGGGCTTGGGTCATTGATAAGTCGTTGTCTCAATGCATCCTTATAATGCTGTTATGGTGCGTGAATGAGGACCCAAAAGCGAATTAACAAACAGAGTACTTTAATGACGAACATACGTGGGCTCAGATGGACAGGTAGATTCCGACAGGACAGGACAAGGTTGCAGCACACACGATGATAGTCTGGTTCAGGCATGAGACACATAAACAAACAAACAAGAATCCGACAAGGACAGGAGCAGAAACAGAGACAGATATAGGGACCTAATCAGAGGGAAAAAGGGAACAGGTGGGGAACGGGGTGAATGGGTAATTAGGAGGAGACAAGGCACAGCTGGGGAAAAGAGGGGGAGAAAAGGTAACATAACAACGACCAGCAGAGGGAGACAGGGTGAAGGGAAAGGACAGAGACAAGACAACATGACAGTACCCCCCCACTCACCGAGCGCCTCCTGGCGCACTCGAGGAGGAAGCCTGGCGGCAACGGAGGAAATCATCGATCAGCGCACGGTCCAGCACGTCCCGAGAGGGAACCCAACTCCTCTCCTCAGGACCGTACCCCTCCCAATCTACTAGGTACTGATGACCACGGCCCCGAGGACGCATGTCCAAAATCCTACGGACCCTGTAGATGGGTGCGCCCTCGACAAGGATGGGGGGGGGGGGGGGAAGACGAGCGGGGGCGCGAAGAACGGGCTTGACACAGGAGACATGGAAGACCGGGTGGACGCGACGAAGATATCGCGGCAGAAGAAGTCGCACTGCGACAGGGTTAATGATTTGAGAGATACGGAATGGACCAATGAACCGCGGGGTCAACTTGCGAGAAGCCGTCTTAAGGGGAAGGTTCTGAGTGGAGAGCCAAACTCTCTGACCGCGACAATATCTAGGGCTCTTCGTTCTACGCTTATTAGCAGCTCTCACAGTCTGCGCCCTATAACGGCAAAGTGCAGACCTGACCCTCTTCCAGGTGCGCTCGCAACGTTGGACAAAAGCCTGAGCGGAGGGGACGCTGGACTCGGCGAACTGAGATGAGAACAACGGAGGCTGGTACCCGAGGCTACTCTGAAAAGGAGATAGCCCGGTCGCAGACGAAGGAAGCGAGTTGTGGGCGTATTCTGCCCAGGGGAGCTGTTCTGACCAAGACGCAGGGTTGCGAAAAGAAAGACTGCGTAAGATGCGACCAATAGTCTGATTGGCCCGTTCTGCTTGACCGTTAGACTGGGGGTGAAAGCCGGAAGAGAGACTGACGGAAGCCCCAATCAAACGGCAAAACTCCCTCCAAAATTGAGACGTGAATTGCGGACCTCTGTCCGAAACGACGTCTGACGGAAGGCCATGAATTCTGAAAACATTCTCGATGATGATTTGTGCCGTCTCTTTAGCAGAAGGAAGCTTAGCAAGGGGAATGAAATGAGCCGCCTTAGAGAACCTATCGACAACCGTAAGAATAACAGTCTTCCCCGCTGACGAAGGCAGTCCGGTGACAAAATCTAAGGCGATGTGAGACCACGGTCGAGAGGGAATAGGAAGCGGCCTGAGACGGCCGGCAGGAGGAGAGTTACCGGACTTAGTCTGCGCGCAGACCGAACAAGCAGCCACGAAACGACGCGTGTCATGCTCCCGGGTGGGCCACCAGAAACGCTGGCGAATGGAAGCAAGCGTACCCCGAACGCCAGGGTGACCGGCTAACTTGGCAGAGTGAGCCCACTGAAGAACGGCCAGACGAGTAGGAACGGGAACGAAAAGAAGGTTCCTAGGACAAGCGCGCGGCGACGGAGTTTGAGTGAGTGCTTGCTTTACCTGCCTCTCAATTCCCCAGACAGTCAACCCGACAACACGCCCCTCAGGGAGAATCCCCTCGGGGTCAGTGGAGGCTACTGAAGAACTGAAGAGACGAGACAAAGCATCAGGCTTGGTGTTCTTAGAGCCCGGACGATAAGAAATCACGAACTCGAAACGAGCGAAAAACAGCGCCCAACGCGCCTGACGCGCATTAAGTCGTTTGGCCGAACGGATGTACTCAAGGTTCCTATGGTCAGTCCAAACGACAAAAGGAACGGTCGCCCCCTCCAACCACTGTCGCCATTCGCCTAGGGCTAACCGGATGGCGAGCAGTTCGCGGTTACCCACATCATAGTTACGTTCCGACGGCGACAGGCGATGAGAAAAATACGCGCATGGGTGGACCTTGTCGTCAGAGAGGGAGCGCTGAGAAAGGATGGCTCCCACTCCCACCTCTGACGCGTCAACCTCGACAACGAACTGTCTAGAGACGTCAGGTGTAACAAGGATAGGAGCGGATGTAAAACGATTCTTGAGGAGATCAAAAGCTCCCTGGGCGGAAACGGACCACTTAAAGCACGTCTTGACAGAAGTAAGGGCTGTGAGAGGAGCTGCCACCTGACCGAAATTACGGATGAAACGACGATAGAAGTTCGCGAAGCCGAGAAAGCGCTGCAGCTCGACGCGTGACTTAGGGACGGGCCAATCAATGACAGCTTGGACCTTAGCGGGATCCATCTTAATGCCTTCAGCGGAAATAACAGAACCGAGAAATGTGACGGAGGAGGCATGAAAAGTGCACTTCTCAGCCTTCACGAAAAGACAATTCTCTAAAAGGCGCTGCAGGACACGTCGAACGTGCTGAACATGAATCTGGAGTGACGGTGAAAAAATCAGGATATCGTCAAGGTAAACGAAAACAAAGATGTTCAGCATGTCTCTCAGGACATCATTGACTAATGCCTGAAAGACAGCTGGAGCGTTAGCGAGGCCGAAAGGAAGAACCCGGTATTCAAAGTGCCCTAACGGAGTGTTAAACGCCGTCTTCCACTCGTCCCCCTCCCTGATGCGCACGAGATGGTAAGCGTTACGAAGGTCCAACTTAGTGAAAAACCTGGCTCCCTGCAGGATCTCGAAGGCTGAAGACATAAGAGGAAGCGGATAACGATTCTTCACTGTTATGTCATTCAGCCCTCGATAATCTATGCAGGGGCGCAGAGACCCGTCCTTCTTCTTGACAAAAAAAAACCCCGCTCCGGCGGGAGAGGAGGAGGGGACTATGGTACCGGCGTCAAGAGCTACAGACAAATAATCTTCGAGAGCCTTACGTTCGGGAGCCGACAGAGAGTATAGTCTACCCCGGGGGGGGGTGGTTCCCGGAAGGAGATCAATACTACAATCATACGACCGGTGTGGAGGAAGAGAGGTGGCCCTGGACCGACTGAACACCGTGCGCAGATCGTGATATTCCTCCGGCACCCCTGTCAAATCACCAGGCTCCTCCTGTGAAGAAGAGACAGAGGAAACAGGAGGGATAGCAGACATTAAACATTTCACATGACAAGAGACGTTCCAGGAGAGGATAGAATTACTAGACCAATTAATGGAAGGATTATGACAAACTAGCCAGGGATGGCCCAAAACAACAGGTGTAAAAGGTGAACGAAAAATTAAAAAAGAAATGGTTTCACTATGATTACCAGAAACAGTGAGGGTTAAAGGTAGCGTCTCACGCTGAATCCTGGGGAGAGGACTACCATCCAGGGCGAACAAGGCCGTGGGCTCCTTTAACTGTCTGAGAGGAATGTCATGTTCCCGAGCCCAGGTCTCGTCCATAAAACAGCCCTCCGCCCCAGAGTCTATTAAGGCACTGCAGGAAGCAGACGAACCGGTCCAGCGTAGATGGACCGACAAGGTAGTGCAGGATCTTGAAGGAGAGACAGGAGTAGTAGCGCTCACCAGTAGCCCTCCGCTTACTGACGAGCTCTGGCCTTTTACTGGACATGAAGTGACAAAATGACCAGCGGAACCGCAATAGAGACAGAGGCGGTTGGTGATTCTCCGTTCCCTCTCCTTAGTCGAGATGCGGATACCTCCCAGCTGCATGGGCTCAGCACCCGAGCCGGCAGAGGAAGATGGTAGTGATGCGGAGAGGGGGGCGACGGAGAGCGCGAGCTCCTTTCCACGAGCTCGGTGACGAAGATCAACCCGTCGCTCAATGCGAATAGCGAGTTCAATCAAGGAATCCACGCTGGAAGGAACCTCCCGGGAGAGAATCTCATCCTTTACCTCTGCGCGGAGACCCTCCAGAAGACGAGCGAGCAAGGCCGGCTCGTTCCAGCCACTGGAGACAGCAAGAGTGCGAAACTCAATAGAGTAGTCTGTTATGGATCGATTGCCTTGACATAGGGAAGACAGGGCCCTGGAAGCCTCCTCCCCAAAAACAGATCGATCAAAAACCCGTATCATCTCCTCCTTAAAGTCCTGATACTGGTTAGTACACTCAGCCCTTGCCTCCCAGATTGCCGTGCCCCATTCACGAGCCCGTCCAATAAGGAGAGATATGACGTAGGCGACACGAGCAGTGCTCCTGGAGTAAGTGTTGGGCTGGAGAGAAAACACAATATCACACTGGGTGAGGAACGAGCGGCATTCAGTGGGCTCCCCAGAGTAACACGGCGGGTTATTGATTCTGGGCTCCGGAGATTCGAAAGCCCTGGAAGTGGCCGGTGGATCGAGGCGGAGATGGTGAACCTGTTCTGTGAGGTTGGAGACTTGGGTGGCCAGGGTCTCAACGGCATGTCGAGCAGCAGACACTTCCTGCTCGTGTCTGCCTAGCATCGCTCCCTGGATCCCGACGGCTGAGTGGAGAGGATCCGAAGTCGCTGGGTCCATTCTTGGTCGGATTCTTCTGTTATGGTGCGTGAATGAGGACCCAAAAGCGAATTAACAAACAGAGTACTTTAATGACGAACATACGTGGGCTCAGATGGACAGGTAGATTCCGACAGGACAGGACAAGGTTGCAGCACACACGATGATAGTCTGGTTCAGGCATGAGACACATAAACAAACAAACAAGAATCCGACAAGGACAGGAGCAGAAACAGAGACAGATATAGGGACCTAATCAGAGGGAAAAAGGGAACAGGTGGGGAACGGGGTGAATGGGTAATTAGGAGGAGACAAGGCACAGCTGGGGAAAAGAGGGGGAGAAAAGGTAACATAACAACGACCAGCAGAGGGAGACAGGGTGAAGGGAAAGGACAGAGACAAGACAACATGACAAATGCTTTGAAAAGATCCAAGCTTTGTTTCCAGAAGGTATCAACATTGTCAATAAATGTTACACACAGAGCTACAGTAGCCAGTTATGGAGGGCGAAAAGTCTGCTGAACCGTTCAATGCCACGATTTAGGGAGGGCAGAGGTTACAAGTGTTATGGGGCGTTTGTTGGTGTCAAGCAGAGACCCAATCAGTTCTTTAAAATCCACCTTCAGCTGTTCTGAGCTGCCCTTCATAATGTCATTGAATCCCTACATGAACTATGATAGATTAAATTTCCTGATGTTTGGGAGCAGGTTATTGATGTCCTGATGCATGTTTATAATGTTAGGGAGCAGCTTATTGATGTCCTGATGCAGGTTTATAATGTTTGGGAGCAGATTATTGATGTCCTGATGCAGGTTTATAATGTTAGGGAGCAGATTATTGATGCCCTGATGCAGGTTTATAATGTTAGGGAGCAGATTATTGATGTCCTGATGCAGGTTTATAATGTTTGGGAGCAGCTTATTGATGTCCTGATGCTGGTTTATAATGTTAGGGAGCAGCTTATTGATGTCCTGATGCTGGTTTATAATGTTTGGGAGCAGGTTATTGATGTCCTGATGCAGGTTTATAATGTTAGGGAGCAGTTTATTGATGTCTTGATGCTGGTTTATAATGTTAGGGAGCAGCTTATTGATGCTCTGTACTCGTGCTCCTGGAGAGTACAACGTTTGTGTTCCAGGGACTGAGACATTTCTCACCGTTGAACTGCCCAATACAACGGCCGGAGAAGGGGATGGAGAAATCCACCCATTCCTTCCACTCACACAATTCATTGAACCTTTCACTGGCCCATGAGAAGCAAGATAGAGTACGCCCCCGTTGCTCCCGGCAATAGGTCCAGACCTCCCACGGCAGTGCCCTGTCAGATCCAGAGAGAGGAAAAGCAGCCAAACTCATTGACGATGCTGCTGCAGGAGTCAGCGTAGTTGGAGTCAGCACAGCCGTCGCAGACACAGCGAAGAAGGTGCAGGTTTATCAGGCACCAGTGCAGCAAAGCTATCCTTTACGTAAATCTGCTCCGAACCTCTCGCAGTCACTCCCGTCCTCTTAGCAGCATGCCGCTGCCTTAAGGTTCCCATGACTTGTGACATGGGACCAGCGCTGATTGGAACCATCTTCTTGTTGTTCTCCGTCTAATTCATTACAGGATGGAGGAGGAGAAGCAAATGGAGAGGACTTCCTTGGCAGGTAAGTTCCAGGTAAGACAGGCCATTCGGATAGGGGAAACAGAGGACAAGGCGGGGAAACATCCATCAGGCTAGAGTGACTGAAGCAACAGGTCGAGGCGCAAGAATTTGAATTCTGAATTCATGATTGTAAATGACAGGAAACGACACGTATCTGAAATCAATGAAAGGTTGTTGTCCTGGCAGCACACTGACAGGTCTTTGAACTACTCCTTGTAGGCTGTCTCATCGTTATCGGTGATCAGGCCAACCACTGTCGTGTCGTCTGCAATCTTAATAATGGTGTTTGAGTCCCAGGGTCCTTAGCTTAGTGATGAGCTATGAAGGCGCCATGGAGTTGAACGCTGAGCTGTAGTCAATGAACAGCCTTCTCATATAGGTGTACCTTTTGTCCAGGTGGGAAAGAGCAGTGTGGAGTGGAATAGAGATTGCGTCGTCTGTGAATTTATTGGGGCGCTATGCAAATTGGAGTGGGTAGGTTTTCTGGAATGATGGTGTGGATGTGAGCCATGACCAGCCTTTCAAAGCACTTCATGACGCTACAGATGTGAGTGCTATGGGTCGGTAGTCATTTAGGCAGGTTACCTTGACGTTATTGGGTACAGGGACAATGGTGGTCTGCTTGAAACATGTAGGTATTGTGGACTCGGTCAGGAACAGGTTGAAAATGTTAGTGAAGACACTTGTATTCTCTGAGTACACGTCCTGGTAATCCGTCTGGTCCTGCAGCCTTGTTAACCTGTTTAACGTCTTCAGGCTAGGGGGCAGTATTCGGAAGTTTGGATGAATGAGGTTCCCAAAGTAAACTGCCTGTTACTCAGGCCCAGAAGCTAGGATTTGCATATAATTGTAGTACTGGATAGAAAACACTCTAAAGTTTCCAAAACTGTTAAAATAATGTATGTAAGTATAACAGAACTGATATGGCAGGCAAAACACAGAGGACAATCCATCCAGAAAAAATAAATTCAGCTCACCCTTGATTACTATGACAATGGGAAGATAAAAGGAATACCTCCCAGATTGCAGTTCATAGGGCTTCCACTAGATGTCAACAGTCTTTAGAAAGAGTTTCAGGCTTGTTTTTTGAAAAATGAGCTAGAATTTGTAGTTTTAGTAAGTGGCTCCCATTTTCGCTGTAGTGTTTGTTTGCGCATTCTGGTGAGTGCGCGTACTTCGTTATTTATCTCCGGCATTCTCCGTCTTAAATTGTATCGTTTTTACATATTAGCGTATCTGAGGATTGATTAGGAACGTTGTTTGATATGTTTGGAATAAGTTTATTGGTAACTTACGGGATTCATTTGTATGCATTTTGAACGGAAACCAGTGGATTACTGAGTCTAGGCAGCCAAACTGACTTTTTTGGGATATAAAGAAGGACTATATTGAACAAAAGGATAATTTGTTATGTAGCTGGGACGCTTGTGATTGCAACCAGATGAAGATCTTAAAAGGTAAGTTATTTATTTTATCGCTATTTCTGACTTTCGTCACGAAAGCCTCTGCTTGGTTGTAAAATCTATGTAATGCTTTTGTGCGCGGGCGCTGTCCTCAGTCATGGTGTGCTTTCGCCGTAAAGTATTTTTGAAATCTGACAACGAGGCTGGATTAACAAGAAGTTAGAAGCTAAAGGTCTTACTCACATCAGCTATGGAGAGCATGATCACACAGTCGTCCGGAACAGCTGGTGCTCTCATGCATGATTCAGTGTAGCTTGCCTCAAAGCACGCATAGAAGTAATTTAGCTCGTCTGGTAGGCTTGTGTCACTGGGCAGCCCGCAGCTGGCTTCCCTTTGTAGTCGGTATTAGTTTGCTAGCCTTGCCACATCCAATGAGCGTCAGAGTCATTGTAGTAGGATTCAATCTTAGTCTTGTATTGATGATTTTCCTGTTTGATGGTTTATCGGAGGGCGTTTCGGGATATCTTATAAGGGTCCGGTTTAGAGTCCCACTTCTTGAAAGCTGCACCTCTAGCCTTTAGCTCAGTGCGGATGTTGTCTGTAATCCATGGCTTCTGGTTGGGGTATGTACGTATGGTCACTGTGGGGACGACGTCATCGATGCACTTATCGATGAAGCTGGTGACTGATGTGGTAAACACTTCAATGTTTTCCTCATTGAATCCAAAATGTTTTTATATATATTCTTAATGACAACATTCACTACAATCAGCACACACAGCAGTAAGTACAGATAGATGGATAGAACACATGTTAATTGTAGAAAAGTAGAAAGAGACTGAGGAGAAATAAGATAACATTTTTCTGCAAGCTGCTACTTCTGCTTATAGGGTAAATGCTTCTTTCATGAGGTGATCATGGCAAAGGTCCTTTAAAAGAAGTTGTAATCTACACGTACCTTAATAAGGCACATTTAAATTAAAGTAGTCAGTCGAACATCATATAATCATGTAGTGTAGTGGAGGAAATGTAGTCAGTCGAACATCATATATAATCATGTAATTTAGTGGAAGAAATGTCGTCAGTCGAACATCATATATAATCATGTAATTTAGTGGAAGAAATGTCGTCAGTCGAACATCATATATAATCATGTAGTTTAGTGGAAGAAATGTAGTCAGTCGAACATCATATATAATCATGTAGTTTAGTGGAAGATATCCAGATTTATTCATCAGGATGAAAATGTTATTATTTCATCAGACATTCTTTGACATATAGCCTGGGTTACTTTCTAAATGTAAATCCATTACAGTTACTAGTCAAAAGTTGTAAATCAGTAACGTAACTTTTGGATTACCCCAAACTCAGCAACGTAATCTCCTTAATAAGAGACATTACAAGACAACAAAAATGTATGTTACCAATTGAACGACATCTATTGCAGGATAAATCCATGTTAAAGTTGATGTTACATGTTACTTCATGGGTGGGTTATTTAGGCTTCTTCTAACCCATCGCTTTCTGCTACATTATAATAATATGATTAAATGATATCTTTACATTAAAAACCAGTCTATCAGAATTCTAGTCATTCCAATCAATGTTATACCCCTTGACCTTCAAGAATCGGACTTGGAAATATGGAAGTACTTAATAATTAGCCAAATTGTTTCACCTGAGCATGACACCAGGACTTATTAGCCAGCCCTACTCTGTTGTTTATGATTTTGCTGTCATGGAGGACTGATTGGGCCCAGCGTCGTCCGGGTCAAGGGAGGGTTTGGCCCGGCTATGCCCTCATTGTAAATAAAAATCTGACTTGCCTTGTTAAATAAAGGTTAAATAAACAAATTAAAATAAAATTGATTTGAAAAATCAATGCTTCGCTCATGGAATGGCTTTGAGCACCACTGAAAAGTGTTATTTACATGTGAAAAATGAATGCCATGTGTTGCATTTGCTGAAGGCCTACTGTTTACCTTTTTGTTGGTGACACTTTGGTATCTTGATAATATGCAGCTGTTTAAAGGGCAAATCCAACGATGAAACAATAATGAAACCGTCACCCCGCCTCTGTTTTGGTAAAAAGCTGAGGGATGGGCCTGGAGGAATGTAACCAACTCTCAGATTAACAGACAGAGCTATGGATGTAAGGACTGACGATTCATGATATCAACATTATTGTTTTTTAACCATGTTATGAGGATATACAGTGTGTGGTTACATTTACAGTGTTTGGAAACATTGGAGAAAAACAAGCTTATATTTTGGGTTCTGATGGAGTGTGATAGTTGATCTAAACTCCTGAGGCATTTAGAAGTTAAATTCTTCAAGAATCAATGGACTTTGGTTTCTAATGTAAAGATATAATTTAATCATATTATTTATATTATTTAATACATTATTACATGAAAGCTTAGTTCATGCGGCATTTATACAGTACCAGTTGAAAGATTGGACACACCTACTCATTCTGGGATTTTTTCTTTATTTTTACTATTTTCTACATTGTAGAATAATAGTGAAGACATCATCACTCTGAAATAACACACGTGGAATCATGCAGTAACCAAGAAAGTGTTAAACAAATCTAAATATATTTTATATTTGAGATTCTTCAAATAGCCACCCTTTTGCCAAGATGACAGATTTCCACACTCTCACTAAGGACAAACTTAAACTTAAGCTCTTTTTTAAAATGTAATTGAAACAGAGAATTATCAACTTTTTTTTTTCTCGCAAACATCCTTTCTGAATTTAAAGTAATCCATCAAAGTAATCATCTAGTTTTTAAAAAGTATCTGTAATCTGATAACAATATTTTTGCTGGTAAAGTAATGGATTACCGTTACCGTTAGGGACAAGCCAACCCTGGGTAATTCCTGACAATACTCACCAACCCTGGGTAATTCCTGACAATACTCACCAACCCTGGGTAATTCCTGACAATACTCACCAACCCTGGGTAATTCCTGACAATACTCACCAACCCTGGGTAATTCCTGACAATACTCACCAACCCTGGGTAATTCCTGACAATACTCACCAACCCTGGGTAATTCCTGACAATACTCACCAACCCTGGGTAATTCCTGACAATACTCACCAACCCTGGGTAATTCCTGACAATACTCACCAACCCTGGGTAATTCCTGACAATACTCACCAACCCTGGGTAATTCCTGACAATACTCCCCAACCCTGGGTAATTCCTGACAATACTCCCCAACCCTGGGTAATTCCTGACAATACTCTCCAACCCTGGGTAATTCCTGACAATACTCACCAACCCTGGGTAATTCCTGACAATACTCACCAACCCTGGGTAATTCCTGACAATACTCACCAACCCTGGGTACCCCAACCCTGGACAAGCCAACCCTGGGTAATTCCTGACAATACTCACCAACCCTGGGTACCCCAACCCTGGACAAGCCAACCCTGGGTAATTCCTGACAATACTCACCAACCCTGGGTACCCCAACCCTGGACAAGCCAACCCTGGGTAATTCCTGACAATACTCACCAACCCTGGGTAATTCCTGACAATACTCACCAACCCTGGGTACCCCAACCCTGGACAAGCCAACCCTGGGTAATTCCTGACAATACTCACCAACCCTGGGTAATTCCTGACAATACTCACCAACCCTGGGTACCCCAACCCTGGACAAGCCAACCCTGGGTAATTCCTGACAATACTCACCAACCCTGGGTACCCCAACCCTGGACAAGCCAACCCTGGGTAATTCCTGACAATACTCACCAACCCTGGGTACCCCAACCCTGGACAAGCCAACCCTGGGTAATTCCTGACAATACTCACCAACCCTGGGTAATTCCTGACAATACTCACCAACCCTGGGTACCCCAACCCTGGACAAGCCAACCTTGGGTAATTCCTGACAATACTCACCAACCCTGGGTAATTCCTGACAATACTCACCAACCCTGGGTACCCCAACCCTGGACAAGCCAACCCTGGGTAATTCCTGACAATACTCACCAACCCTGGGTACCCCAACCCTGGACAAGCCAACCCTGGGTAATTCCTGACAATACTCACCAACCCTGGGTAATTCCTGACAATACTCACCAACCCTGGGTACCCCAACCCTGGACAAGCCAACCCTGGGTAATTCCTGACAATACTCACCAACCCTGGGTAATTCCTGACAATACTCACCAACCCTGGGTACCCCAACCCTGGACAAGCCAACCCTGGGTAATTCCTGACAATACTCACCAACCCTGGGTACCCCAACCCTGGACAAGCCAACCCTGGGTAATTCCTGACAATACTCACCAACCCTGGGTACCCCAACCCTGGACAAGCCAACCCTGGGTAATTCCTGACAATACTCCTCAACCCTGGGTAATTCCTGACAATACTCCCCAACCCTGGGTAATTCCTGACAATACTCACCAACCCTGGGTACCCCAACCCTGGAATGGCCAACCCTGGGTAATTCCTGACAATACTCACCAACCCTGGGTAATTCCTGACAATACTCACCAACCCTGGGTACCCCAACCCTGGACAAGCCAACCCTGGGTAATTCCTGACAATACTCACCAACCCTGGGTACCCCAACCCTGGACAAGCCAACCATGGGTAATTCCTGACAATACTCACCAACCCTGGGTACCCCAACCCTGGACAAGCCAACCCTGGGTAATTCCTGACAATACTCACCAACCCTGGGTACCCCAATCCTGGACAAGCCAACCCTGGGTAATTCCTGACAATACTCACCAACCCTGGGTAATTCCTGACAATACTCACCAACCCTGGGTACCCCAACCCTGGACAAGCCAACCCTGGGTAATTCCTGACAATACTCACCAACCCTGGGTACCCCAACCCTGGACAAGCCAACCCTGGGTAATTCCTGACAATGCTCCTCAACCCTGGGTAATTCCTGACAATACTCACAAACCCTGGGTAATTCCTGACTATACTCTCCAACCCTGGGTAATTCCTGACAATACTCACCAACCCTGGGTAATTCCTGACAATACTCACCAACCCTGGGTAATTCCTGACAATACTCACCAACCCTGGGTAATTCCTGACAATACTCTCCAACCCTGGGTAATTCCTGACAATACTCACCAACCCTGGGTACCCCAACCCTGGACAAGCCAACCCTGGGTAATTCCTGACAATACTCACCAACCCTGGGTACCCCAACCCTGGACAAGCCAACCCTGGGTAATTCCTGACAATACTCACCAACCCTGGGTACCCCAACCCTGGACAAGCCAACCCTGGGTAATTCCTGACAATACTCACCAACCCTGGGTACCCCAACCCTGGACAAGCCAACCCTGGGTAATTCCTGACAATACTCACCAACCCTGGGTACCCCAACCCTGGACAAGCCAACCCTGGGTAATTCCTGACAATACTCACCAACCCTGGGTACCCCAACCCTGGACAAGCCAACCCTGGGTAATTCCTGACAATACTCCTCAACCCTGGGTAATTCCTGACAATACTCCTCAACCCTGGGTAATTCCTGACAATACTCACCAACCCTGGGTACCCCAACAATGGACAAGCCAACCCTGGGTAATTCCTGACAATACTCACCAACCCTGGGTACCCCAACCCTGGACAAGCCAACCCTGGGTAATTCCTGACAATGCTCCTCAACCCTGGGTAATTCCTGACAATACTCCTCAACCCTGGGTAATTCCTGACAATACTCTCCAACCCTGGGTAATTCCTGACAATACTCCCCAACCCTGGGTAATTCCTGACAATACTCCTCAACCCTGGGTAATTTCTGACAATACTCCTTAACCCTGGGTAATTCCTGACAATACTCCCCAACCCTGGGTAATTCCTCAATGACAATTGGTTGAATTCCGGAACATATTCCAGTCTGTGCTAGCAAAACAGTGCTTTAGCTTACTTAGCATCTGCGTCATCTGACCAATTCCATATTGAGCGAGTCACTGGTACTTCCTGCTTTAGTTTTTGCCTGTAAGCAGGAATCAGGAGGATAGAATTATGATCAGATTTGTCAAATGAAGGGCGAGGGAGAGCGTTTTATGCATCTCTGTGTGTGCAATTAAAGTGTATGTATGTGTGTCTGCTCTGCAGCTGACAGGCTCTACAGGGCCAGCATAGGAGAAAGAGAAGCAACTTTGTAAACAATGTATCATTTAAATCAACACCTGCTAGGTGGGGGAACACTGGGTGGGGGAACACTGGGTGGGGGAACACGTGGTGGTGGAACACTTTACTTATAGGCGGCAGATATAATATTTTATAACTTGTTATAAGCATGCAGGAGGCTTTGTAATGCCTTATAAGAAGGCTTGTAATATGTTAGGGTACTTAGTATACATACAGAGGAATAGCTAATCTCAATGCACTGCCATAATGCACTGCTATAATGCACTGCTATAGTACACTGCTATAATGCACTGCTAAAGTACACTGCTATAATGTACTGCTAAAGTACACTGCCATAATGCACTGCTAAAGTACACTGCCATAATGCACTGCTATAATGCACTGCTATAGTACACTGCTATAATGCACTGCTATAGTACACTGCTATAATGCACTGCTAAAGTACACTGCTATAATGTACTGCTAAAGTACACTGCCATAATGCACTGCTATAATGCACTGCTAAAGTACACTGCTATAATGCACTGCTATAATGCACTGCTATAATGCACTGCTATAGTACACTGCTATAATGTACTGCTAAAGTACACTGCTATAATGCACTGCTATAATGCACTGCTATAGTACACTGCTATAATGCACTGCTAAAGTACACTGCTATAATGTACTGCTAAAGTACACTGCTATAATGCACTGCTATAATGCACTGCTAAAGTACACTGCTATAATGCACTGCTATAATGCACTGCTATAATGCACTGCTATAGTACACTGCTATAATGTACTGCTAAAGTACACTGCTATAATGCACTGCTATAATGCACTGCTATAATGCACTGCTATAGTACACTGCTATAATGCACTGCTAAAGTACACTGCTATAATGCACTGCTAAAGTACACTGCCATAATGCACTGCTATAATGCACTGCAATAGTACACTGCTATAATGCACTGCTACAGTACACTGCTATAATGCACTGCTACAGTACACTGCTATACTGCACTGCTACAGTGCACTGGTACAAGTTGACTTGACAGTTGTTGGTGTTTTACCAAACCACATTTTTTTTCATTCGAGAGAAATAGTGGGTAGCAGGTGAAAAACAATACAATAACATAAATTAATCTACATTGATATACGTCCTGCGTAAACTGACTCTACTGTTAATTTGACCTCTGGTTTTGATGGCTTGAGAGATAACTGAGATAACTGAGATAACTCCACCGAACTGAGATAACTGAGTTAACTGAGATAACTGAGATAACTGAGATAACTCCACCGATTCTGGAGTTAACTGAGATAACTGAGAACTCCACCGAACTGAGTTAACTGAGATACCTCAGTTAACCTGTTAGATCTCTAGGGGCGCTATTTCATTTTTGGATAAAAAACGTTCCCGTTATAAGCGCGATATTTTGTCACGAAAAGATGCTCGACTATGCATATAGTTTTGGAAAGAAAACACTCTGAAGTTTCAGAATCTGCAAAGATTTTGTCTGTAAGTGCCCCAGAACTCATTCTACAGGCGAAACCAAGATGATGCATCAACCAGGAATTAGCAGAATTTCTGAAGCTCTGTTTTCCATTGTCTCCTTATATGGCTGTGATTGCGCAAGGAATGAGCCTACACTTTCTGTCGTTAGCCCAAGGTTTTAGCAGCATTGTGACGTATTTGTAGGCATATCATTGGAAGATTGACCATAAGAGACTACATTTTCCAAGTGTCCGCCTGGTGTCCTGCGTGGAATTCGGTGCGCAAATGCCAGCTGCTCCTACTTTTCCATTTGATATAGGGGAGAAACCATGTGTCCAAGAACGATGTATCAATGAAGAGATATGTGAAAAACATCTTGATGATTGATTCTAAACAACGTTTGCCATGTTTTCAGTCGATATTATGGAGTTAATTTGGAAAAAAGTTCGCGTTTTGAGGACTGAATTTTCGGATTTTTTTTGGTAGCCAAATGTGATGTATAAAACGGAGCTATTTCTAATACACAAAGAATCTTTTTGGAAAAACTGAGCATCTGCTATCTAACTGAGAGTATCCTCATTGAAAACATCAGAAGTTCTTCAAAGGTAAATTATTTTATTTGAAGGCTTTTATGTTTTTGTTGAAATGTTGCGTGCTGGATGCTAACGCTAATGCTAACGCTAAATGCTAACGCTAAATGCTAACGCTAGCTAGCTACTTTTACACAAATTATTGTTTTCCTATGGTTGAGAAGCATATTTTGAAAATCTGAGATGACAGTGTTGTTTACAAAAGGCTAAGCTTGAGAGATGGCATATTTATTTCATTTCATTTGCGATTTTCATGAATAGTTAACGTTGTGTTATGCTAATGAGCTTGCTGATAGATTTACACAATCCTGGATACAGGGTTTTTTTCATAGCTAAACGTGACGCAGAAAACGGAGCGATTTGTCCTAAACAAATAATCTTTCAGGAAAAACTGAACATTTGCTATCTGAGAGTCTCCTCATTGAAAACATCTGAAGTTCTTCAAAGGTAAATGATTTTATTTGAATGCTTTTCTGTTTTTTTGTGTAAATGTTGCCAGCTGAATGCTAATGCTAAATGCTACGTTAGCCATCAATACTGTTACACAAATGCTTGTTTTGCAATGGTTGAGAAGCATATTTTGAAAATCTGAGATGACAGTGTTGTTAACAAAAGGCTAAGCTTGAGAGCTAGCATATTTATTTCATTTCATTTGCGATTTTCATGAATAGTTAACGTTGCGTTATGGTAATGAGCTTGAGTCTGTATTCACGATCCCGGATCCGGGATGGGGAGATAACTGAGATAACCCCACCGATTCTTCCCAACACAGTGTTTGCATCCGAAGTGACAGCCTATTGCATTCATAATGCACTACGTTTGACCGGGGCAGTGCACTGTAAAGGGAATTGAGTGCCATTTGGACTTATCAGCCCTATCAGCGCTAATAAAACTGGCCCAGTGGAACGGCCAAACTAATACAACTGGCCCAGTGGAACGGCCAAACTAATACAACTGGCCCAGTGGAACGGACAAACTGATACAACTGGCCCAGTGGAACGGCCAAACTAATACAACTGGCCCAGTGGAACGGCCAAACTAATACAACTGGCCCAGTGGAACGGACAAACTGATAAAACTGGCCCAGTGGAACGGCCAAACTGAAAAAACTGGCCCAGTGGAACGGCCAAACTAATACAACTGGCCCAGTGGAACAGCCAAACTGATACAACTGGCCCAGTGGAACGGCCAAACTAATACAACTGGCCCAGTGGAACTGACAAACTGATAAAACTGGCCCAGTGGAACGGACAAACTGATAAAACTGTCCCAGTGGAACGGCCAAACTGATAAAACTGGCCCAGTGGAACGGCCAAACTAATAAAACTGGCCCAGTGGAACAGCCAAACTAATACAACTGGCCCCAGTGGAACGGCCAAACTAATACAACTGGCCCAGTGGAAGGCCAAACTAATACAACTGGCCCCAGTGGAACGGCCAAACTGATAAAGCTGGCCCAGTGGAAGGCCAAACTAATAAAACTGGCCCAGTGGAAGGCCAAACTAATAAAAACGTGAGGGCTGAGGACCACTTCACATGTAATCCTTTGTCTTAGGAGGATGTAGCACTTCCTGCTTGGATGTAGATTTTTAGTTGTAGTACAGACAGAAGGAAGACCAACTCTAACCTGAGGCTGTGTCTGTCTCCTCGTTTAGGAGGGAACTAGAGAGCAAGACAGACAGACAGACCTAAAACTGACATGCAGATATTGTACACAGCTGACTAACTTGAAATGTGTCAGACATGCACAGCTCCAATATGATGTGCTAGCTAGCTAGCTATGAATCATAACAGTTGGTAACATTCCCACACAGACTGACACTAATGTTTTACTGAGCGAGTGATAATCGGTATCGTCCTTCAGTTCAGCTTGCTTGGGAAGCTGTTTGGGAAAGCTGCACAGCCCCAGCTGCTGTCAATTACCACTTGATATTCTCCTCCTCATCTTGCTGCCTGCTACATCTGCCTGCTGGGGGCACAGAGGTTTACTGGCTAATGTCTCACCTAGCAGTACTTCAGGGGGCTTTTATCAAAAGCAGGGTTTGATACACCTCAGTTGTGAACCGACACACTAATCCTTTGTGAGTGTTTACACTTTTATGTCTCTAGTATTTCTGAATAGTTTGTTGTGATTTGGATTTTTTTTTTTTTTTGTTGAAACCTTGAATTAGCAATGTATTATCAATCAATCAAATGTATTTATAAAACCCTTCTTACATCAGCTGATATCTCAAAGTGCTGTACAGAAACCCAGTCTAAAACCCCAAACAGCAAGCAATGCAGGTGTAGAAGCACGGTGGCTAGGAAAAACTCCCTAAAAAAAGGAAGGAACCTAGGAAGAAACCTAGAGAGGAACCAGGCTCTGAGGGGTAGCCAGTCCTCTTCTGGCTGTACCAGGGTGGAGATTATAACAGAACATGGCCAAGATGTTCAAATGTTCATAAATGACCAGCAGGGTCAAATAAAAGTAATAATCACAGTGGTTGTAGAGGGCGCAACAGGTCAGCACCTCAGGAGTAAATGTCAGTTGGCTTTTCATAGCCAAGCATTCCTAGTTAGAGACAGTAGGTGCGGTAGATCCAATAGCATTGGGCATAGTTAGTTCTTTCCCTCCAATAGCGGACTGTATGACTACACTGGTTGGTGTGAGCAAGGCATCAAGCCATGCTGTTTCCTCTTTACCAAACCTTGTTTACATTTCTCTAACACAACAGGTTATAATCACCCCTTTGTCCTAGCCGGGCCAGATAACAAGGCAGGAAACATGGCAAATCCCGCTGCTTATTTGCTTGAAGGCCTTATCGTCTGTGTTTGTCAACACATCATTAGAGAGCGGCAGGGGCTAATTAGTTGTTTTTACAGCGAGCTGATTAGACGTGAATTCTCATTGGGTATCTCCACGTGATCACGGGGAAGACATTCAGGGCCAGCCAGTCAACCAGCCAGTCAACCAGCCAGTCAACCAGCCAGTCAACCAGCCAGTCAACCAGCCAGTCAGCCAGCCAGTCAACCAGCCAGTCAGCCAGTCAGTCAACCAGCCAGTCAGCCAGTCAGTCAACCAGCCAGTCAACCAGCCAGTCAGCCAGCCAGTCAACCAGCCAGTCAGGCCGGGACCATACCAGTATTGCCATACTCCTTAGTATCTGGGCAAAGGAAACAAAACACAGAGCGGATTTAACAGCCTTCATGTTGGAAACTAACATCATGTTACCATCCAGAGTCATGTATTTATTATCCAGGCTATAGCACACAATCACTTACATGCAACAGGTTTTTAAAGGACTAAAAATCTACTTTGTGTTTTTGGTCTCGCCATGGGAAAGATAATGCGATACTGGTATCGATAGTTACAGCTCTAATTCAGGCCTCGGTCAGGACTTTGAAACTCATTCTGCTGGAGAAAAATCCCAACAGACCCACATGGAAAAATACTACATATTTCTATAGACTACTACACAACTTACTATAGAATTCTGTAGTAAACTGTATTATACCGTAGAATACAATACTACACTTTGTGGTATCCGTCGATCATGTGTAGTACTTACTATATAATGTTGTAGTATACTGTAGAATACTATAAAAAAACACTACAATATTATCTGCACAAACACTGTAGTAAAACAGCACAGTATTTAATTTGTGTATACCCTGCCCATTCCCCTTCCCATATCCCAATCTGCGCCCACCCATAAGTGAGAAACCTACATGCCAAGTATAGATCACATGATGTTCCCTACAGGTTATAGAGAAGAGCAGAACTTCTGAACTCTCCATCAGACCCCAGTCCTAACTCCCTACAGGTAATGGAACCACTGAACTCTCCATCAGACCCCAGTCCTAACTACCTACAGGTAATGGAACCTCTGAACTCTCCATCAGGCCCCAGTCCTAACTACCTACAGGTAATGGAACCTCTGAACTCTCCATCAGACCCCAGTCCTAACTACCTACAGGTGATGGAACCTCTGAACTCTACATCAGACCCCAGTCCTAACTACCTACAGGTAATGGAACCACTGAACTCTCCATCAGACCCCAGTCCTAACTACCTACAGGTAATGGAACCTCTGAACTCTCCATCAGACCCCAGTCCTAACTACCTACAGGTAATGGAACCTCTGAACTCTCCATCAGACCCCAGTCCTAACTACCTACAGGTAATGGAACCTCTGAACTCTCCATCAGACCCCAGTCCTACCTACCTACAGGTGATGGAACCTCTGCTCTTTTAGTACACTACAGTCTGCAAAAACCCTACAGTAAATACTACAGTACACTACAGTACACTACAGTAAACACTATAGTCCACAAAAACACTACAGTAAATACTACAGTACACCACAGTACACTACAGTAAACACTATAGTCCACAAAAACACTACAGTAAATACTACAGTCCACAAAAACACTACAGTAAACACTACAGTAAATACTACAGTACACTACAGTACACTACAGTAAACACTATAGTCCACAAAAACCCTACAGTAAATACTACAGTACACTACAATGAACACTATAGTCCACAAAAACACTACAGTAAATACTACAGTCCACAAAAACACTACAGTAAATACTACAGTCTACTACAGTCTGTAAAAACACTACAGTAAATACTACAGTAAATACTACAGTAAAAACTACAGTAAACACTACAGTAAATACTACAGTATACTACAGTCTGTAAAAACACTACAGTAAATACTACAGTACACTCCAGTCTACAAAAACACTACAGTAAATACTACAGTAAATACTACAGTACACTACAGTATACTACAGTCTGTAAAAACACTACAGTAAACACTACAGTAAATACTACAGTACACTACAGTATACTACAGTCTGTAAAAACACTATAGTGAATACTACAGTCCACAAAAACACTACAGTAAATACTACAGTAAATACTACAGTCTACTACAGTCCGCCAAAACACTACAGTATACTACAGTACACTACAGTACACTACAGTCTACTACAGTCTGCCAAAACACTACAGTATACTACAGTACACTACAGTACACTACAGTCTACTACAGTCTGCCAAAACACTACAGGGAATACAACAGTATACTACAGTATGTAAAACACTACAGTGAATACTACAGTACACTACAGTACACTACAGTCTACTACAGTCTGCCAAAACACTACAGGGAATACTACAGTATACTACAGTCTGTAAAACACTACAGTGAATACTGCAGTACACTACAGTACACTACAGTACACTACAGTATACTACAGTCTGTAAAAACACTACAGTGAATACTACAGTATGCTACAGTCTGCCAAAACACTACAGGGAATACTACAGTATACTACAGTCTGTAAAAACACTACAGTGAATAATACAGTATGCTACAGTCTGCCAAAACACGACAGGGAATACTTTTTAATGTGGGGAGGAAAGTTGTCACCCAGTGAAAGATTGGTGACGGCAACACTATCAGGGATTTCAAACTTCAATGGCAGGTTGAGGATTTCAACAACAATATTGCATATTGCATACCCTATCTTTTGACCATAATGTAGAAATCAGTAATGTGAATTTTTCACTTGTATTTTAATACATAATATGCACATTTTTCATTTATTATATATTATCTTAGTGTACAGTTTATCTTAGTTTCTCCTATTTAAAAAAGGGGGCCTTAACTGTCTTTCTCTGTAACATAACCCTGTGACCCCTGACATAACCCTGTGACCCCTGACATAACCCTGTGACCTCTGATCTAACCCTGTGACCTCTGATCTTAACCCTGTGACCTCTGATCTTAACCATGTGACCTCTGATCTAACCCTGTGACCTCTGATCTTAGCCCTGTGACCTCTGATCTAACCCTGTGACCTCTGATCTAACCCTGTGACCTCTGATCTAACCCTGTGACCTCTGATCTTAACCCTGTAACTTCTGTACTAACCCTGTAACCTCTGACAGGGTTATCCCCGCGACCTCTGACATAACCCTGTGACCTTTGATCTAACCCGATGACCTCTGATCTAACCCTGTGACCTCTGATCTGATCCTGTGAACTATGATCTAACCCTGTTACCTCTGATCTAAACTTCCACAGCACCGTCTCCCATTTCCCAGTCCATCATTTCTAGGATCCTTTAAGGCATCCACCACAACATCCAGTATATTTGATCTCAGGTAGAAAGGTTGTCCTCCTCACCCTTCTCGTATCCTGCCAGCCATACTGTATAGCCTAGCCCAGGGATGGGTAACAGGGTGGCCCTTTCATAGAGCCGCCGGTCAATTTCCCCATAATAGTGAAGACATCAAAACTATGAAATAACACATATGGAATCACGTAGTAACCAAAAAAGTGTTAAACAAATCAAAATATATTTTATTTTTTTATATTCTTCCAAGTAGCCACCCTTTGCCTTGATGACAGCTTTGCACACTCATGACATTCTACAATGTAGAAACGCCAAGAGAAAATAGTCAGTCAATTAGACCGATTAGACCATGTTAGTATTTTTTTAAACATTTTTGGTAAATTAGTCTAGCCAGCAATCTAGACAGCAGTCTAAACTTGTAGTAATCATGTTCGAATTACCAACAAGAGGGGCCCCTATTGATTTTGTTAGTCAGTCCCACTCGCATATCATATTAAAAAAATGGCTAACATTTCTCACCACACTATGGCAAAATGTGTACAGTAGAATTGCAGAGAAAAAAAATGTGGCCCATAACAAAATGAATAGATTTCTAAAATGTACATTTTTTGATGGGGGGGGGGCAACAAAATGTCACGTAGGGCCCCCAAAAAAGGCTAGGCTCTGACTGCATGTGTAGGTATGGGATGTAGGTATGCAGACACTGCGGCCCCTCATGATTTGTTATTTATTTTGTGGTCCCCACCCCCATCAACGTTGTCCATCCCTGCCTGTCCAGGGCTGTTTTGTTGATTTGATTTGCTCAAAATCAGGATGTCTGTTTATGGTCTGACTAGGCAAACAAACACTTAGAGTGGCCCAGAGAGACAGCAGTGTAGAGACTAGTTGTCCACAGTGAAAGCAAGAGATAAGCTTTTAGTACCCCCCCCCCCCCCCCCTCCAAACGTTAAATAAAGCCAGAGGATCGTAAACGCAAGAATGTCTCCCTTTCCTGCACCGTTAGTTTATTCCTCCCTGTGTCAGTCAGGCGTTGTGTTAATCTGCCTCTAAATATGACGGAGGGCCGCTCTGACTGCTGAGTTTTATAGAGAAATAGCTCAAGGAGCCAATGTCACCACAGGCCTTCAGATGAACACTTAAAGTTTAAGGTTATCGATTTTTTGTTTTTGTTTTAGTGAAATTATAATTATTTGATTTAAATGTAATACAAGTGATCTATCAAGTTCAAAGAAATTAGACAATGTCAAACCACAACTATGGATCATGATAAATATACACGTACGTGTTATTCAATAATTTCATCCAAACTGCTTGAAAATAACCAGGCTCTTGAAAATAACCAGGCTCTTGAAAATAACCAGGCTCTTGAAAATAACCAGGCTCTTGAAAATAACCAGGCTCTTGAAAATAACCAGGCTCTTGAAAATAACCAGGCTCTTGAAAATAACCAGGCTCTTGAAAATAACCAGGCTCTTGAAAATAACCAGGGGCTTGAAAATAACCAGGCTCTTGAAAATAACCAGGCTCTTGAAAATAACCAGGGGCTTGAAAATAACCAGGCTCTTGAAAATAACCAGGCTCTTGAAAATAACCAAGGGCTTGAAAATAACCAGGCTCTTGAAAATAACCAGGCTCTTGAAAATAACCAGGCTCTTGAAAATAACCAGGGGCTTGAAAATAACCAGGCTCTTGAAAATAACCAGGCTCTTGAAAATAACCAGGGGCTTGAAAATAACCAGGCTCTTGAAAATAACCAGGCTCTTGAAAATAACCAGGTTCTTGAAAATAACCAGGGGCTTGAAAATAACCAGGCTCTTGAAAATAACCAGGCTCTTGAAAATAACCAGGCTCTTGAAAATAACCAGGCTCTTGAAAATAACCAGGCCCTTGAAAATAACCAGGCTCTTGAAAATAACCAGGCTCTTGAAAATAACCAGGCTCTTGAAAATAACCAGGGGCTTGAAAATAACCAGGCTCTTGAAAATAACCAGGCTCTTGAAAATAACCAGGCGCTTGAAAATAACCAGAGGCTTGAAAATAACCAGGCTCTTGAAAATAACCAGGTGCTTGAAAATAGCCAGGCGCTTGAAAATAACCAGGCGCTTGAAAATAACCAGGCGCTTGAAAATAACCAGGCTCTTGAAAGTAACTAGGCGCTTGAAAATAACCAGACGCTTGAAAATAAACAGACGCTTGAAAATAACCAGGCGCTTGAAAATAACCAGGCACCTGAAAATAACCAGGCTCTTGAAAGTAACCAGGCGCTTGAAAATAACCAGGCTCTTGAAAATAACCTGGCGCTTGAAAATGCCTTCTATTTTAGAAGATCCGCCTCTCCCATCTCCTCACTGATTTTCATGAGCATATACTCACATGGGTGATTGAAAGATGTAAGGTCCACAGCACAGTCTAGTTGGTGGCGGAAATGCATCTTAAAGTTGGTTGCCAACTGCCATATAAAATCCACAGAAGAAGAAGAAAGATGAAGATTTAATTAATTAACAAAGAAACTAACTTAAAACTACGTTTCCCCTTTCTATCGGAGAAGAGAACCCGTGATTTTGAATGACTCTAAAGCCCCCTGGATTCAGCCTTCCTGTCTCTGACCTTGTGCATTTCAAGTAAATAAAAACAACCCAAATATTTATCTCCCAGGACAATTTAACTTAGCAACAGCATGCTAGCTAAATGTCCAAGGAACGTGTCGTGTGTTTCGACCTGTCTTCAAATGAACATAGTTGCTTCACAGTTTTTATTTTTTACCTGCGTGTCAGGGGGGGGGGGATAGACCAAATCAACATGCGCTCGATGGAGAACGCAGACTCACTCACGGAGATAGTTTGGTCAGCACGTGAAAAACACACAGACCTGTCTGGAACAATAATGTACCAGCAGTATACCACCCTGTACCAGCAGCATAGCACCCTGTACCAGCAGCATACCACCCTGTACCAGCAGCATACCACCCTGCACCAGCAGTATACCACCCTGTACCAGCAGCATACCACCCTGCATACCACCCTGCACCAGCAGCATACCACCCTGTACCAGCAGCATACCAACCTGTACCAGCAGCATACCACCCTGTACCAGAAGCATACCACCCTGTACCAGCAGCATACCACCCTGTACCAGCAGCATACCACCCTGCATACCACCCTGTACCAGCAGCATACCACCCTATACCAGCAGCATACCACCCTGTACCAGCAGCATACCACCCTGTACTAGCAGTATACCACCCTGCATACCACCCTGTATCAGCAGCATACCACCCTGTACCAGCAGCATACGACCCTGTACTAGCAGCATACCACCCTGTACTAGCAGCATACCACCCTGCATACCACCCTGTATCAGCAGCATACCACCCTGTACCAGCAGCATACCACCCTGCATACCACCCTGTACCAGCAGCATACCACCCTGCATATCACGCTGTACCAGCAGTATACCACCCTGTACCAGCAGCATACCACCCTGTACCAGCAGCATACTACCCTGTACCAGCAGCATACCACCCTGCACCAGCAGCATACCACCCTGTACCAGCAGCATACCACCCTGTACCAGCAGCATACCACCCTGCATACCACCCTGTACCAGCAGCATACCACCCTGTACTAGCAGCATACCACCCTGTACCAGCAGCATACCACCCTGTACTAGCAGCATACCACCCTGTACCAGCAGCATACCACCCTGAACCAGCAGCATACCACCCTGTACCAGCAGCATACCACCCTGTACTAGCAGCATACCACCCTGTACTAGCAGCATACCACCCTGTATACCACTGCAGGCTTGCTTCTGAAGCTAAGCAGGGTTGGTCCTGGTTGGTCCCTGGATGGGAGACCAGATGCTGCTAGAAGTGGTGATGGAGGGCCAGTAAGAGGCACTTTTTCCTCTGCTCTAAAAAAATATCCCAACTCCCCAGGACACTGCCCAGTCTTTTGGATGGGACGTTAAATGGGTGTCTTGACTCTCTGAGGTCATTAAAGATCCCATGGCACTTATTGTAAAAGTAGAGGTGTTAACCTGGGGTGTCCTGGCTAAATTCACAATCTGGCCCTCAAACCATCACGGTCACCTAATAATCCCCAGCTCATTCCCCCCACCCCCCTCTCCTTTCCCCTGTAACTATTCCTCAGGTCGTTGCTGAAAATGAGAACGTTTTTCTCAGTCAACTGACCTGGTAAAATAACGGAAAAATTAAGATAAAAAAAAAGACCAAAAACTACACAGTGCTTCTAAACATTCTCATTGGAGCATTACAGGAATATAACCGAGTAGTTGAAAATATTACAGCAAACAGACAACGTTCCAACAATGTTTTTTGTAATGTAACGATGGACGTTCTCCATAACGTTCTGGGAATGCAGGTGGTAACAACACATTGTTTGCTGGGTTGTCAAATCTGTCTTCTGAAAGAAAGAAAAAAATCAGTGTCCAGTTTAAAAACGTGGCTCCAAGCAGCTACACACGGCGATACACCTGGTCGACACATAGGACACCCAGATAACCTGCCGTTTTCCTGGGAACCATTTTAGGACTGATAATGTCTGTTCTGTTGTATCAGCTGACCACCATAAAGAGACGTTGGTGGTGTTGGGCCAAACCTTAGCTCAGATAGCTCCGCTGACCAGAAGGGGACACACTGTAGGGTACGTCCAAAATGGAACCCTATTCCTTATTTAGTGCACTACCTTTTGACCACTGCTCATTGGGACTTTGGTCAGAAGTAGTGGACAACTTGATTGATGCCTTTGTTTTGCTGGTCGCTGCCTCTCAGACAGTCAATTGTTGCTCGGCAACTAAGCAAACAGAGACCTGAGACTTTACTGGTCCAATACCATTAAGGTTGGAGATTGGCTAAGTTCGCCCAAGTGGATCGGCGTGTGTTTATCCCCAGTCACATCCTTGGTTAAATATTAGCTCGATGAGTTACTGTGTTCACTGAGTTGACCTGTTCGGGAGATGAGACGTACCAGGAAGCTGATAGTGGAGAACAGCTGAGTTGACCTGTTGGGGAGATGAGACGTACCAGGAAGCTGATAATGGAGAACAGCTGAGTTGACCTGTTGAGGAGATGAGACGTACCAGGAAGCTGATAGTGGAGAACAGCTGACTTGACCTGCTGAGGAGATGAGACATACCAGGAAGCTGATAGTGGAGAACAGCTGAGTTGACCTGTTGGGGAGATGAGACGTACCAGGAAGCTGATAGTGGAGAACAGCTGAGTTGACCTGTTGGGGAGATGAGACGTACCAGGAAGCTGATAGTGGAGAACAGCTGAGTTGACCTGTTGGGGACATGAGACGTACCAGGAAGCTGATAGTGGAGAACAGCTGAGTTGACCTGTTGGGGAGATGAGACGTACCAGGAGGCTGATAGTGGAGAACAGCTGAGTTGACCTGTTGGGGAGATGAGACGTACCAGGAAGCTGATAGTGGAGAACTGCTGAGTTGACCTGTTGGGGAGATGAGACGTACCAGGAAGCTGATAGTGGAGAACAGCTGAGTTGACCTGTTGGGGAGATGAGACGTACCAGGAAGCTGAGAGTGGAGAACAGTGGCAGACACATTGCTCATTCGATTGCTGAAATTTTAAATTTTTTAATTAAGATTTTTTGTAAAACAAAACAAGAAAAGCACTTCACATTTCAGCCAAGACTATTCAGAGAACAGCCCCTTTTGCTCCAATAGGTTCTAAACAGAAAATGACCTGTGGTATTCTACTGTGGTCTCATAGCAACTGACCACAATGCTTGTGGGGTTTCAACATAAAGTCATTTCCTTGGGTTTTCCTCCAGTTTCTTGACTTAGGCCTGGCTCCAGATCAGGACTTCCCTGTTCCTTGTCTTTAACGACCAAGATGACGGACACTTCCAGGTAATTACCTTTATCCTTAAATCAGGTGTTGTTTTTGACCGTGACATTGTGACACATATTTGGCCCCCTCAGACTCATCAATATGCTGTCTATCTATCAGTTTACTATTTAGATCAATGGGATTGAAATATAGACAGTCCGCTGGAGATATAGAAATACATTCTACCAATGTTGTGGCTTGAAACACAAGAGAGACACAAACACAGCTGGTAGAATAACACACACAGTAGCAGGTCTGTCGGGATTCTCTGTCTGTCTGGCTGGTTGTCTGTCAACCCCTGACTCTTTGTTCCTTCCTGACATTGTAATCAAGAGTTCAATTCTCATCCTTTGTTCTTTTTGCTCTCTTTCTTTTCCCTGCCGCAACAGCTGACCAGAGAGAGAGAGAGAGAGAGAGAGAGAGAGAGATAGAGAGAGAGAGAGAGACAGAGAGAGACAGAGAGAGAGAGAGACAGAGAGAGAGAGACAGAGACAGAGAGAGAGACAGAGACAGAGAGAGAGACAGAGACAGAGAGAGAGACAGAGAGAGAGACAGAGACAGAGAGAGAGACAGAGAGACGAGGAGGGGGGGAATGTTCACAACATTGGAATGGCGGGAGGAGGGGGGGGAATGTTAACAACATTGGAATGGCGGGAGAGGGGGGGGGATGTTCACAACATTGGAATGGCGGGAGAGGGGGGTGAATGGTCACAACATTGGAATGGTGGGAGAGGGGGGGGGATGTTCACAACATTGGAATGGCGGGAGGAGGAGGGGGGGAATGTTCACAACATTGGAATGGCGGGAGGAGGAGGGGGGGAATGTTCACAACATTGGAATGGCGGGAGAGGGGGGGGGAATGTTCACAACATTGGAATGGTGGGAGAGGGGGGGGAATGTTCACAACATTGGAATGCCGGGAGGAGGAGGGGGGGAATGTTCACAACATTGGAATGGCGGGAGGAGGAGGGGGGGAATGTTCACAACATTGGAATGGCGGGAGGAGGAGGGGGGGAATGTTCACAACATTGGAATGGCGGGAGAGGGGGGGGAATGTTCACAACATTGGAATGGCGAGAGAGGGGGGGGGGATGTTCACAACATTGGAATGGCGGGAGGAGGAGGGGGGGAATGTTCACAACATTGGAATGGCGGGAGGAGGAGGGGGGGAATGTTCACAACATTGGAATGGCGGGAGAGGGGGGGGGGAATGTTCACAACATTGGAATGGCGGGAGGAGGAGGGGTTATACAGACCTTTCATGTTTGATTTCCTTTCACATCTTGATCAATCTATCCCGAATATGATTTATTTATCTTAGCCCTAGATGTCTAGTTTCTTTATTCAGGGTGAGGACTGGGTTCACTGAGAGATAGCTGGGTTCACTGACCTTAGCGGAGTTCCGAGCAGCTTTAGGTCAAAGGTTACACCAGACGCCTTTCTGAAGGAAGCCATTCACATGGCCGTCTGAGCTCTCCATTCAACACCCTGATACAGCCTTCCTGTCCCTGAAGACATTTCTCTCCTAGCTCCCTTTTGTTACACACAGAGGCGACACAGAGGCGACACAGAGCCGACACAGAGGCGACACAGAGGGGACACAGAGCCGACACAGAGCCGACACAGAGCCGACACAGAGGCGACACAGAGCCGACACAGAGCCGACACAGAGCCGACACAGAGGCGACACAGAGGCGACACAGAGGCGACACAGAGCCGACAAAGAGCCGACACAGAGCCGACACAGAGCCGACACAGAGCCGACACAGAGCCGACACAGAGCCGACAAAGAGCCGACACAGAGGCGACACAGAGCCGACACAGAGCCGACACAGAGGCGACACAGAGCCGACACAGAGCCGACACAGAGCCGACACAGAGCCGACACAGAGGCGACACAGAGCCGACACAGAGCCGACACAGAGCCGACACAGAGGCACTTCTCAAGACTTGGGTTTGCCCCCAAAACTTGTGTAAACATTGTAACATTGTAGCGCCCCTCACTGCCTGCATCTAGTACTACCAAAGACCTCCCTACAGATCCTGTATCTCTGGAACTTCCTCAGAGAAAATGAGTTTATGTTCGGTCGGCAAGAAAACAACACTGCCCTTGATGATCGCAGGCAGAAACACAATGGCTATGAAAAACTGTAGAAGGAAGACACCTAGAGAGTAACCCGGCTTGAAGGGGAGTAGTGGAGTGCCCTTTGATCCGGTAGACTGAAGGCGTAGGGAGACTGCTGCTCGAAAGGTTTTCCTTACAGTGACTGATGGGAAAAGTATGTCGTCATGGATTTAAAAAAAAAAAAAAATACCACCGGGGATGTTTTTAATGATGTTTCTTTCCTGCGACTTTTAGGGTGTATTTAACATAAACTTGAGTAGGCTCGTCACTAGTATCCTCTACATATTATGTTGACTTCACATGCATATAACGGAGAGGGACAGATTTTTATTTAGACTATTATCGTCTGCATACGGTATAGCTAACGTAACATGCTTATAACGGAGAGGGACATATGTTTAAAATACTCAAAATGGGAGAAATATATTCCTTTTATGACAAAAAATAAGATTGAAACCGTTTTTCCATGTTGTTTATGATTCATCCGATGATATAAAACATGTCACGTGATCTGATATCGGTGTTGTTGTTGTATTTGCTTTAATTAAAAAGATGTTTAACAAAACACAATGCGTGTCATTATAACAGTAATACGGTAAGTGTTCTTTAAACAGCGGTTTGTAAATCATAGATGCTGACAGGAAATGCATCTCCTCCCAGACAATAGATAGAGAAGCTCCCAGTCCTGCCCCTTTACAAATCTGTGTTCTTATAGAGTTTGTTTTAGTTTTTTTTTTTAAACTAAGCAGATAGATACCTTGTGTTTCTCAGAGCTCAGGAAATTTGTGTCAAGCACGCACACAGCCAGACACAAGCCAGACACAAACACACACACACACACACACACACACACACACACACACACACACACACACACACACACACACACACACACACACACACACACACACACACACACACACACACACACACACACACACACACACACAGCAGCTAATAGTCCTGTGGCCTCCATCAGCATGACAACTACACACAGCATGAGATCACCATGACAACTACACACAGCATGAAATCACCATGACAACTACACACAGCATGAAATCACCATGACAACTACACACAGCATGAGATTACCATGACAACTACACCCAGCATGAGCTCACCATGACAACTACACACAGCATGAGATCACCATGACAACTACACAAAGCATCAGATCACCATGACAACTACACAAAGCATCAGATCACGTATGACAATTACACACAGCATGAGATCACCATGACAACTACACACAGCATGAAATCACCATGAGAACTACACACATCATGAGATTACCATGACAACTACACCCAGCATGAGCTCACCATGACAACTACACACAGCATGAGATCACCATGACAACTACACACTGCATGAGATCACCATGACAACTACACACAGCATGAGATCACCATGACAACTACACACAGCATGAGATAACCATGGCAACTACACACCGCATGAGATAACCATGACAACTACACACCGCATGAGATTACCATGACAACTACACACAGCATGAGATTACCATGACAACTACACACAGCATCACATCACCATGACAACTACACACAGCATGAGATTACCATGACAACTACACACAGCATGAGATCACAGTGACAACTACACACAGCATGAGATTACCATGACAACTACACACAGCATTAGATCACTATGACAACTACACACAGCATGAGATCACCATGACAACAACACAGAGCATGAGATTACCATGACAACTACACACAGCATGAGATCAGCATGACAACAACACACATCATGAGATTACCATGACAACTACACACATCATGAGATCACCATGACAACAACACACATCATGAGATTACCATGACAACTACACACAGCATTAGATCACTATGACAACTACACACAGCATGAGATCACCATGACAACAACACACAGCATGAGATTACCATGACAACTACACACAGCATGAGCTCACCATGACAACAACACACATCATGAGATTACCATGACAACTACACACAGCATGAGATCACCATGACAATTACACACAGCATGAGATTACCATGACAACTACACACAGCATGAGATTACCTTGACAACTACACACAGCAAACAGCTAAGTTCATTACCCCAAAACTTGGCACCGCATCTTCTCTTTCTCCTCCCCGCCAAGATGCCCTTTTGGGTGAATTCAGTAACAAATGGCCCTTTTGGGTGAATTCAGTAACAAATGGCAGAGGGTTATTTAGAGGCTGATACCTGACCATTAAAGAAGACAGAAACTCAAGCTGCAGGGTATGTGGAACTATTGTCAGAGAAGAACAATGGGACAGAGTCAACATTGGCTGGGAGGGGAAACTCCAATCTTCAATCTGTTAGTCTTTATGCTGTGATGAGAGAGGAGGGATTGTTGCTTACCGAGGCAGAATACAGTCAACAGTGGATACAGCGTAGCCAGTCGGCGCAGGTCACTGAGTGTCGTCCACTGCCTTGAGTTTAACATGCTACTGAAAAGAAAAGGCGGGTGAAACTAAGCTACCTCGCGTTACAAATGTCTCTCTCGGCTAGCTCCGGGGGGCTGAAATGTCACAGCTCTTTCTTTCACGGTTTAGAGAAGGAAAAAAAAAAACGGCCTTAAAAGACAGGGTCACTATGGTGATTTGTCACATTTTCATTCCAACTACTTTGTGATTGTACGGGGGGGGGGGGGGGGGGGGGGGGGGGTAATCTGGGATCTAAATAGGGGCTGAAAGTGACTGTTTGGAAGGGAGTGTAAACCAAAACGTCTTCCTCTACCATCTGACAATGAAAGCAGTGTTTTTTTTTACAATGTAATCCTTCCACTCTCTCAGCGACGAATCAAATCACCTTTCTCTAAACATGCACTTCCTGCCTATATTACCTCAACTAACCAGTGCCCCCCTGTATAAAGCCCACACACATTGACTCTGTACCGGTACCCACACCGGGGGTACCGGTACAGAGTCAATGTGTGGGGGTACCGGTACAGAGTCAATGTGTGGGGGTACCGGTACAGAGTCAATCTGTGGGGGTACCGGTACAGAGTCAATGTGTGGGGGTACCGGTACAGAGTCAATCTGTGGGGGTACCGGTACAGAGTCAATGTGTGGGGGTACCGATACAGAGTCATTTGATTTGACTTACATAATTGTATGTGTCCATACAGCTAGTGGATGAAGTACATTAAACTACACTGAAACCAAGAATTCTCCATCATGTTCCTGCTGAGAACAGGAAGAAACAGAGTCCATGTTCCTGCTGAGAACAGGAAGAAACAGAGTCCATGTTCCTGCTGAGAACAGGAAGAAACAGAGTCCATGTTCCTGCTGAGAACAGGAAGAAACAGAGTCCATGTTCCTGCTGAGAACAGGAAGAAACAGAGTCCATGTTCCTGCTGAGAACAGGAAGAAACAGAGTCCATGTTCCTGCTGAGAACAGGAAGAAACAGAGTCCATGTTCCTGCTGAGAACAGGAAGAAACAGAGTCCATGTTCCTGCTGAGAACAGGAAGAAACAGAGTCCATGTTCCTGCTGAGAACAGGAAGAAACAGAGTCCACGTTCCTGCTGAGAACAGGAAGAAACAGAGTCCATGTACCTGCTGAGAACAGGAAGAAACAGAGTCCATGTTCCTGCTGAGAACAGGAAGAAACAGAGTCCATGTTCCTGCTGAGAACAGGAAGAAACAGAGTCCATGTTCCTGCTGAGAACAGGAAGAAACAGAGTCCATGTTCCTGCTGAGAACAGGAAGAAACAGAGTCCATGTTCCTGCTGAGAACAGGAAGAAACAGAGTCCATGTTCCTGCTGAGAACAGGAAGAAACAGAGTCCACGTAGCTGTACCTTTTAGAAACTGGTTCATCAGATGAATAAAACCTGCTAATAAATGAACCAATATTTTCTACGACCGGCCTTCGTTATTCACCAAACGTCAAACATCCTAATAGCACACATTACATGTATGCTGTGTACATGAACAAATATAAACACATCAAGTCAAAACCATACAAACTAATTACAAAAAGGGAAGTGTGACCCATGAGTCACATACAAACACATAATTTTAGAAAACACATCCTGTTGGACTCAATCCATTTCTGTCAGCTAACTAGCTGCCAGGCAGGGAAACAGGGCCAGACATGGAAACGGGGCCAGAAAGGGAAACAGGGCCAGACAAGGGGCCAGGACAGTTTGTGTGGCACAGTGTGTGTCTGCCTCAGCCACTGACTGCACTTAGGCTTAGGAGACAAAGAGGTGAAACAAATCCTGTAGGATACAGAGCCAGCTGAAATCCCTCTAACCCAGACAGGAGCCTGCCAGCCAGATAGCCAGAAAAGAAGCCAACAAGCCAGCTAGCCAGTAGTCAGTCAGTCATCCAGCCCAGCCAGCCCATCTGACAGCCAGCCAAACAACCAACAAACCGGCCTGCCAGCCAACAAGCTAGCCAGCCAATCAGGCAGCAAGTCACACAGCCAGCCACCCAGCCAGCTACCCAAGCACCCAGCCAGTCAGTCATTCTTACAGCCAACCAGTCATCCAGAGAGAATAACCAGTCTTCCAGCCAGCCAGAGAGCAGAACCAGTCACACAACAGACTTTCAGCACGCTCATTGGATGGGCATGCAACATGCACGGCAGCCAGCCAGCCAGAAAGCAGAACCAGCCAGCCAGAGAGCAGAACCAGCCAGCCAGCCAGCCATGGAGCAGAACCAGCCAGCCAGAGAGTAGAACCAGCCAGCCAGAGAGCAGGACCAGTCAGCCAGACAGAGAGCAGAACCAGCCAGCCAGAGAGCAGAACCAGCCAGCCAACCAGAGTGCAGAACCAGCCAGCCAGAGAGCAGAACCAGCCAGCCAGAGAGCAGAACCAGCCAGAGAGCAGAACCAGCCAGCCAGAGAACCAACCAGCCAGCTAGCCAGAGAGCAGAACCAACCAGCCAGCCAGAGAGCAGAACCAGCCAGTCAGCCAGAGAGCAGAACCAGCCAGCCAGAGAGCAGAACCAGCCAGCCAGCCAGATACAGAACTTGCCAGTCAGCCAGCCAGAGAGTAGAACCAGGCAACTATCCTGAGAGCATAACCAACCAACCAGCCAGAGAGCAGAACCAGCCAGCCAGAGAGCAGAACCAGCCAGCCAGCCAGAGAGCAGAACCAGCCAGCCAGAGAGCAGAAACAGCCAGTCAGCCAGAGAACAGAACCAGCCAGGTAGCCAGAGGGCAGAACCATCCAAGTAGCCAGAGAGCAGAACCAGCCAGCCAGAGAGCAGAACCAGCCAGTCAGCCAGAGAACAGAACCAGCCAGCTAGCCAGACAGCAGAACCAGCGAGCCAGAGAGCAGAACCAGCCAGCCAGCCAGAGAGGAGAACCAGCCAGCCAGCCAGAGAGCAGAACCAGCCAGGTAGCCAGAGAGCAGAACCAGCCAGCCAGCCAGAGAGCAGAACCAGCCAGGAAGCCAGAGAGCAGAACCAGCCAGGTAGCCAGAGAGCAGAACCAGCCAGGTAGCCAGAGAGCAGAACCAGCCAGCCAGCCAGAGAGCAGAACCAGCCAGGAAGCCAGAGAGCAGAACCAGCCAGGAAGCCAGAGAGCAGAACCAGCCAGGTAGCCAGAGAGCAGAACCAGCCAGCCAGCCAGAGAGCAGAACCAGCCAGCCAGCCAGAGAGCACAACCAGCCAGGTAGCCAGAGAGCACAACCAGCCAGGTAGCCAGAGAGCAGAACCAGCCAGGTAGCTAACCAGGGCTCTGATCTTACCGCCTCCCATAACCTCCAGCTGTCCTGGCAGAAGCCACTCTGTTAAATAGGTGTTATTAATTATTCTGGGATTGAAGCTCCACAAGCCTGCCTCAGTTGGAGCCAGATCCCCCACACCTATTTTTTGTACCACTACATCCCTGGCTACACACACACACACACACGCACGCACACACGCACACATGGCTGAGCTATTGTACTAGGACTGTTGCTAGCTCGGCGACTGCATGCAGCTGAACACAGAAAAGAGGTTGAACCATGAAAGTGCTTCGGTACCTCACAATTTCTCTCTCTCTCTCTCTCTCTCTCTCTCTCTCTCTCTCTCTCTCTCTCTCTCTCTCTCTCTCTCTCTCTCTCTCTCTCTCTCGAGCACCTCGTGCTCTTTAGTGTTAATAGCATTCAGGCAGGTTTAAACAGGAGAACTTGTGCTCTTTAGTGTTCACAGCATTCATTCTGGTTTAAACAGGAGAACTTGTGATCGTTAGTGTGGCATACTGGTGAAGGTAGCATAGTCTGATTCATTTCAAAAACTGCGCTCCTGTCCTTTCAGTGGGTTTATTCTCTTAGTGTTGGTTCTTCAGCAGCGAGGCCAGTTAAGCCTAAACCTCATTGGAGTAATGTGTCATTTGAAAGCCCCCGCCCAGCCATCTGCTCAGCCCTCTGCCCAGCCACCCCATCCTGCTGCTCAGCCCTCTGCCCAGCCCCCCCCCACCCCCCAGCCCTCTGCTCAGCCCTCTGCTAAGCCCACCCCCCACCCCCTCAGCCCTCTGCTCAGCCCTCTGCCCAGCCCCCCCCCACCCCCCAGCCCTCTGCTCAGCCCTCTGCCCAGCCCCCCCCACCCCCCCATCCTGCTGCTCAGCCCTCTGCCCAGCCCCCCCCCACCCCCCCAGCCCTCTGTCCAGCCCTCTGCTCAGCCCTCTGCTCAGCCCTCTGCTCAGCCCTCTGCCCAGCCCTCTGCCCAGCCCTCTGCCCAGCCCTCTGCTCAGCCCTCTGCCCAGCCCTCTGCTCAGCCCTCTGCCCAGCCCCCCCCACCACCCCCCCAGCCCTCTGCCCAGCCCTCTGCCCAGCCCTCTGCTCAGCCCTCTGCCCAGCCCTCTGCCCAGCCCTCTGCCCAGCCCTCTGCCCAGCCCTCTGCTCAGCCCTCTGCTCAGCCCTCTGCCCAGCCACCCCATCCTGCTGCTCAGCCCTCTGCCCAGCCCCCCCCCCCACCCCCCAGCCCTCTGCTCAGCCCTCTGCTAAGCCCACCCCCCACCCCCCCAGCCCTCTGCTCAGCCCTCTGCCCAGCCCCCCCACCCCCCAGCCCTCTGCTCAGCCCTCTGCCCAGCCCCCCCCACCCCCCCATCCTGCTGCTCAGCCCTCTGCCCAGCCCCCCCCACCCCCCCAGCCCTCTGTCCAGCCCTCTGCTCAGCCCTCTGCTCAGCCCTCTGCTCAGCCCTCTGTCCAGCCCTCTGCTCAGCCCTCTGCTCAGCCCTCTGCTCAGCCCTCTGCCCAGCCCTCTGCCCAGCCCTCTGCTCAGCCCTCTGCCCAGCCCTCTGCTCAGCCCTCTGCCCAGCCCTCTGCTCAGCCCTCTGCCCAGCCCTCTGCCCAGCCCTCTGCTCAGCCCTCTGCCCAGCCCCCCCCCACCACCCCCCCAGCCCTCTGCCCAGCCCTCTGCCCAGCCCTCTGCCCAGCCCTCTGCCCAGCCCTCTGCCCAGCCCTCTGCTCAGCCCTCTGCCCAGCCCTCTGCCCAGCCCTCTGCTCAGCCGTCTGCTCAGCCCTCTGCTCAGCCTGGTCTGGTAACCAGGGATCAGTTGTCTCTATATATGTTACTAATGGCACCCTATTCTCATGTTTGACCTGGTAAAAAGTAGTGCACTAAATAGGGAATAGGGTGTAATTTGGTACACAAGCTTCATCTTCTACCCCTCCCTCCCTCAGCCCCCCTCCCTCCCTCCCCTCCTCCCTCCCTCCCTCCCTCAGTCCGCCCTCCGCCCTCCGCCCTCCACCCTCCTCCCTCAGCCCCCCTCCCTCCCTCCCTCAGCCCGCCCTCCACCCTCCTCCCTCAGCCCCCCTCCCCTCCTCCCTCCCTCCCTCCCTCCCTCCCTCAGCCTGCCCTCCACCCTCCTCCCTCCCTCCCTCCCTCCCTCCCCTCCCTCCCTCCCTCCCTCCCTCCCTCCCTCAGCCCGCCCTCCGCCCTCCACCCTCCACCCTCCACCCTCCTCCCTCAGCCCCCCTCCCCCCTGCCCTCCTCCCTCCCTCCCTCCCTCAGCCCGCCCTCCACCCTCCTCCCTCCCTCCCACCCATCATCCTGATCTTATCACTTACACGTCCACCTCTCTATCCTCCTGTCTGATTTGGCTGTGGTAAGCTGACACCCAGTCATGGCCTACATCCCAAATGGCACCCTTGTCCCTAAGTGGTACACTACTGCCCTACGGACTCTGGTCAAAAGTAGTGCACTTAATACGGAATAGGGTGCCATTTAACACTCAGCTATGGAGAATGTACCTAGATGTCTTGTGTGTGATTAATATGGAAACACGAGGAGGTAGGAAGATACCTGTCCTACCTCCTCTCCCCTTAGCTAACTATAACATGTCCTCTCTGGCTGTCGACTATAGATTAGGAGAACATGGAAGAAGCTCAGATACGCTGCTAGATGACATGCTATGTAAAACATTGTTTAAAAGGTTCAATGGTTCCACACTGGGCAAAGACGGCAGTTCAACGTTTAATTTACATTTGTTGGAGTGGTCAACTAATGTGAATTCAGTGTGAAATTAACAACCAAGGACGAGTACTCTGGAATACTCTAAACAGAAAAGCTACCAAGGGAAATAGTGAACCCCAACCTAGCATTTAAAACAAATATACTACATTTGAACTTGTAGCATTAATCACAGACACTAACCAGGTTTCCGTACAACCTTTTTATTAAGCAAATAAAGTACATGTTGGATAAAACACGACAGGCCCGATGGAAACAACAAGTTAACTTTCTAAATGTCTATGAAGAAAAAAATACTCTAGAAAAGGTTATGATCTTTAGTCTGACTGACTGGCTGGTTCTGCTCTCTGGCTGGTTCTGCTCTCTGGCTGGTTCTGCTCTCTGGCTGGCTGGTTCTGCTCTCTGGCTGGTTCTGCTCTCTGGCTGGTTCTGCTCACTGGCTGGCTGGTTCTGCTCTCTGGCTTGCTGGCTGGTTCTGCTCTCTGGCTGTCTGGTTCTGCTCTCTGGCTTGCTGGCTGGTTCTGCTCTCTGACTGGCTGGTTCTGCTCTCTGGCTGGTTCTGCTCTCTGGCTGGTTCTGCTCTCTGGCTGGCTGGTTCTGCTCTCTGGCTTGCTGGCTGGTTCTGCTCTCTGGCTTGCTGGTTCTGCTCTTTGGCTGGCTAGGTCTGCTCTCTGGCTTGCTGGCTGGTTCTGCTTTCTGATTGGCTGGTTCTGCTCTCTGGCTTGCTGGCTGGTTCTGCTCTCTGACTGGATGGTTCTGCTCTCTGGCTTGCTGGCTGGTTCTGCTCTCTGGCTTGCTTGTTCTGCTCTTTGGCTGGCTAGTTCTGCTCTCTGGCTTGCTGGCTGGTTCTGCTCTCTGATTGGCTGGTTCTGCTCTCTGGCTTGCTGGCTGGTTCTGCTCTCTGACTGGCTGGTTCTGCTCTCTGGCTTGCTGGCTGGTTCTGCTCTCTGACTGTCTGGTTCTGCTCTCTGGCTTGCTGGTTGGTTCTGCTCTCTGGCTTGCTGGCTGGTTCTGCTCTCTGACTGGCTGGTTCTGCTCTCTGGCTTGCTGGTTGGTTCTGCTCTGTGACTGGCTGGTTCTGCTCTCTGACTGGCTGGTTCTGCTCTCTGGCCTGCTGGCTGGTTCTGCTCTCTGACTGTCTGGTTCTGCTCTCTGGCTTGCTGGTTGGTTCTGCTCTCTGGCTTGCTGGCTGGTTCTGCTCTCTGACTGGCTGGTTCTGCTCTCTGGCTTGCTGGTTGGTTCTGCTCTCTGACTGGCTGGTTCTGCTCTCTGACTGGCTGGTTCTGCTCTCTGGCTTGCTGGCTGGTTCTGCTCTCTGACTGGCTGGTTCTGCTCTCTGACTGGCTGGTTCTGCTCTCTGGCTTGCTGGCTGGTTCTGCTCTCTGACAGGCTGGTTCTGCTCTCTGGCTTGCTGGCTGGTTCTGCTTTCTGATTGGCTGGTTCTGCTCTCTGACTGGCTGGTTCTGCTCTCTGACTGGCTGGTTCTGCTCTCTGACTGGCTGGTTCTGCTCTCTGTCGATAAAATGAATGACGGGAGAAATGGTGGTGGAGACAATCTTCATGGGCAGATATTTATGTATTAAGTCAATCCTTTGGTTGAAATCACGTTGGAAACAACATTGAATACAACCAGTTTTTACCCAGTGAGTTGCGATGAACTTCACAGGGCGGTGAAAGTGCATGTGATTAGCTTGATGCTTATTTCCAATACGTATTATTCTCGATGCTCGGGTTGTCTGTTTGACAAATAAAAATGAATCTCGCTCTTTTGTCCATAATATTCTCATCAGGTAGGTTATATATTTTATCTGCGAGCTGTTGGCTAGAGCGCATGTGCAAAGACACGAGTGGACACAAACATTTTCTATATAATCGCAACACTTTTACTGTTAAAACCATCATTAGAAAAATGCAAAGGAAACCCATTTAAATTGAGTTTAACCGCAAAGGTTATTCTTATGTGCAGTACGTCATCACACACAGCCTTTCATCTGCGACAAGTCAGTTTGATGGAAACACCCCTCTGCTGGGGGAAAATTTGCATATTGTTTTTATGCAGATTTGAGAATATTTGCATGAAAATCTGTAGACCCTACAGTACTTACTTATTGCAAAACTAGCAACAGTCCACATTTTACAACCACTTTTTAAAGTGATAAAAAAAATATGCCATTTTGTGAACCATACAGAAAACACAGAGCGAGATAATGAAAGGAGAAAAAAATATATAAATATGAATTCCATTACATTTGGGCTGAATGTATTTCAAATAATTTCAGAGATGAGCTGCCTGTAATGGGCTGAAACACTTCTTCTTAATGGACAGGTGTCCACTTCAAATCCCCCAGTGGTCCTCTCTCTCTCTCTCTCTCTCTCTCTCTCTCTCTCTCTCTCTCTCTCTCTCTCTCGCTCTCTCTCTCCCTCTCTCCTTCTCTCTCTCTCTCTCCCTCTCTCTCTCTCTCTCTCTCTCTCTTCCTCTCTCCTGACACTAATGGATTGCTTTACATGCAGGATCCTGGAGAATGGGAAAGGATTGGGAGGGCTTAGGCTCGGAAGCCCCCAGGATGTGCAGGCTTTTTATTTTTATTTTTTTTGCATAAATACTGCTGTTTAATTTCCACAACTAGTGCGTTTGTCAAACGTAACCTTTTTCCAGACCTCATATTTCAGGATGATAAAAGCATTTACCTCCTGTCAAATAGGTGAAGCGTGATAGAGCCACTATTACGTGGTAGAGCCACTATTACGTGGTAGAGCCACTATTACGTGGTAGAGCCACTATTACGTGGTGGAGCTATTATTACGTGGCAGAGCCGCCATTACGTGGTAGAGCCGCTATTACGTGGTAGAGCCACTATTACGTGGTGGAGCTATTATTACGTGGCAGAGCCGCCATTACGTGGTAGAGCCGCTATTACGTGGTAGAGCCACCATTACGTGGTAGAGCCGCCATTACGTGGTAGAGCCGCCATTACGTGGCAGAGCCGCCATTACGTGGCAGAGCCACTATTACGTGGTAGAGCCACTGTTACGTGGTAGAGCCACTATTACGTGGTAGAGCCACCATTATGTGGTAGAGCCGCCATTACGTGGTAGAGCCACTATTACGTGGTAGAGCCACTATTATGTGGCAGAGCCACCATTACGTGGTAGAGCCACTATTACGTGGCAGAGCCACCATTACGTGGCAGAGCCACTATTACGTGATAGAGCCACTACTACTTGACCACAGATGCCATATGACATATTTGAAATGTGTCTTTTATACCAGACGTGGTATTAACCAGGGTTGTGTGGGAAAAAAAACTATTTTGGCAATTTGGAAGTGTTTTTAAGTTTTACCCTTTAAAAAAAATATATATATATATATTTTTTGTAATTCCTGAACTTGCCAAAAATAATCTCCATTATCCGGTTGGGAAAAAGTCACAGTACTGTACAGGCAGTTCTCTAGGCCAGACAGTGTAGGTGGTGATTGGCATGTACTGTACTGCACAGACTCACTTAGAGAGAGGTTGAACAGTTTGTTTCTTTGTGAATGACATTGGCATTTGTCAAAGGAATGTAGTGAACAATCTGTACACAGCAAATATATATTTTTTCTCTCAGCCTGTCAGACATAAATATGAGGTGAATTGGTGTACATGAGGTGAATGGGTGTGTATATGAGGTGAATTGGTGTGTATATGAGGGGAATGGGTGTGTATATGAGGTGAATTGGTGTGTATATGAGGGGAATGGGTGTATATGAGGGGAATGGTTGTATATGAGGTGAATGAGTGTGTACATGAGGTGAATGGGTGTGTACATGAGGTGAATTGGTGTACATGAGGTGAATGGGTGTGTATATGAGGTGAATTGGTCTGTATATGAGGGGAATGGGTGTGTATATGAGGTGAATTGGTGTGTATATGAGGGGAATGGGTGTATATGAGGGGAATGGGTGTATATGAGGGGAATGGGTGTGTATATGAGGTGAATGAGTGTGTTTATGAGGTGAATTGGTGTGTATATGAGGGGAATGGGTGTGTATATGAGGTGAATGAGTGTGTACATGAGGCGAATGGGTGTGTATATGAGGTGAAAAGGTGTTTATTTTTCTTAACACAACTACATATTCCTAGATAATGACCAAATATGCTTCCACATTAGAAGAAATTAAACTTTTATACTGTCCCATATTTTTCCCAGATTCAAATTAAATCAAACTTTATTAGTCACTGGCGCTGAATACAACAATTGTAAACCTTACAGTGAAATGCTTACTTACAAGCCCTTAACCAACAGTGCAGTTCAAGAAATAGAGTTAAGAAAATATTTAACAAATATACTAAAGTGAAAAAAATATTAAAGTAACACAATCAAATAACAATAATGATGCTATATACAGGGGGTACCGGTACTTTAGCAGGTTGTAAAGGTATAGTATGTAAAACCAGTGAGGTCCCAACCCAGGCTGTAAAGGTATAGTATCTAAAACCAGTGAGGTCCCAACCCAGGTTGTAAAGGTATAGTATGTAAAACCAGTGAGGTCCAATCCCGGTTGTAAAGGTATAGTATCTAAAACCAGTGAGGTCCCAACCCAGGTTGTAAAGGTATAGTATGTAAAACCAGTGAGGTCCCAACCCAGGCTGTAAAGGTATAGTATCTAAAACCAGTGAGATCCAACCCAGGTTGTAAAGGTATAGTATGTAAAACCAGTGAGGTCCAACCCAGGTTGTAAAGTTATAGTATGTAAAACCAGTGAGGTTCAAACCAGGTTGTAAAGCTATAGTATGTAAAACCAGTGAGGTCCAACCCAGGTTGTAAAGGTATAGTATCTAAAACCAGTGAGGTCCAACCCAGGTTGTAAAGGTATAGTATCTAAAACCAGTGCAGGCCAACCCAGGTTGTAAAGGTATAGTATGTAAAACCAGTGAGGTCCAACCCAGGTTGTAAAGGTATAGTATGTAAAACCAGTGAGGTCCAACCCAGGTTGTAAAGGTATAGTATGTAAAACCAGTGAGGTCCAACCCAAGCTGTAAAGGTATAGTATGTAAAACCAGTGAGGTCCCAACCCAGGCTGTAAAGGTATAGTATGTAAAACCAGTGAGGTCCAACCCAGGTTGTAAAGGTATAGTATCTAAAAACAGTGAGGTCCCAACCCAGGCTGTAAAGCTATAGTATGTAAAACCAGTGAGATCAAACCCAGGTTGTAAAGGTATAGTAAGTAAAACCAGTGAGGTCCAACCCAGGTTGTAAAGGTATAGTATGTAAAACCAGTGAGGTCCAACCCAGGTTGTAAAGGTATAGTATGTATAACCAGTGACGTCCCAACCCAGGCTGTAAAGGTATAGTATGTAAAACCAGTGAGGTCCAACACAGGCTGTAAAGGTATAGTATGTAAAACCAGTGAGGTCCCAACCCAGGCTGTAAAGGTATAGTATGTAAAACCAGTGAGGTCCCAACCCAGGTTGTAAAGGTATAGTATGTAAAACCAGTGCAGGCCAACCCAGGTTGTAAAGGTATAGTATGAAAAACCAGTGAGGTCCCAACCCAGGTTGTAAAGGTATAGTATCTAAAACCAGTGAGGTCCCAACCCAGGTTGTAAAGGTATAGTATGTAAAACCAGTGAGGTCCAACCCAGGTTGTAAAGGTATAGTATGTAAAACCAGTGAGGTTCAACCCCGGTTGTAAAGGTATAGTATCTAAAACCAGTGAGGTCCAAACCAGGTTGTAAAGCTATAGTATGTAAAACCAGTGAGGTCCAACCCAGGTTGTAAAGGTATAGTATGTAAAACCAGTGAGGTCCAACCCAGGTTGTAAAGGTATAGTATGTAAAACCAGTGAGGTCCAACCCAGGTTGTAAAGGTATAGTATGTAAAACCAGTGACGTCCCAACCCAGGCTGTAAAGGTATAGTATGTAAAACCAGTGAGGTCCCAACCCAGGCTGTAAAGGTATAGTATGTAAAACCAGTGAGGTCCCAACCCAGGTTGTAAAGGTATAGTATGTAAAACCAGTGAGGTCCCAACCCAGGTTGTAAAGTTATAGTATGTAAAATCAGTGAGGTCCAACCCAGGCTGTAAAGGTATAGTATCTAAAACCAGTGCAGGCCAACCCAGGTTGTAAAGGTATAGTATGAAAAACCAGTGAGGTCCCAACCCAGGTTGTAAAGTTATAGTATCTAAAACCAGTGAGGTCCCAACCCAGGTTGTAAAGGTATAGTATGTAAAACCAGTGAGGTCCAACCCAGGTTGTAAAGGTATAGTATGTAAAACCAGTGAGGTTCAACCCCGGTTGTAATTGTATAGTATCTAAAACCAGTGAGATCCAACCCAGGTTGTAAAGGTATAGCATGTAAAACCAGTGAGGTCCAACCCAAGTTGTAAAGTTATAGTATGTAAAACCAGTGAGGTCCAAAACAGGTTGTAAAGCTATAGTATGTAAAACCAGTGAGGTCCAACCCAGGTTGTAAAGGTATAGTATCTAAAACCAGTGAGGTCCAACCCAGGTTGTAAAGGTGTAGTATCTAAAACCAGTGCAGGCCAACCCAGGTTGTAAAGGTATAGTATGTAAAACCAGTGAGGTCCAACCCAGGTTGTAAAGGTATAGTATCTAAAAACCAGTGCAGGCCAACCCAGGTTGTAAAGGTATAGTATGTAAAACCAGTGAGGTCCCAACCCAGGTTGTAACGGTATAGTATGTAAAACCAGTGAGGTCCAACCCAGGCTGTAAATGTATGGTATCTAAAACCAGTGAGGTCCCAACCCAGGTTGTAAAGGTATAGTATGTAAAACCAGTGAGATCAAACCCAGGTTGTAAAGGTATAGTATGTAAAACCAGTGAGGTCCCAACCCAGGCTGTAAAGGTATAGTATGTAAAACCAGTGAGGTCCAACCCAGGCTGTAAAGGTATAGTATCTAAAACCAGTGCAGGCCAACCCAGGTTGTAAAGGTATAGTATGAAAAAACAGTGAGGTCCCAACCCAGGTTGTAAAGTAATAGTATCTAAAACCAGTGAGGTCCCAACCCAGGTTGTAAAGGTATAGTATGTAAAACCAGTGAGGTCCAACCCAGGTTGTAAAGGTATAGTATGTAAAACCAGTGAGGTCCAACCCAGGTTGTAAAGGTATAGTATCTAAAACCAGTGCAGGCCAACCCAGGTTGTAAAGGTATAGTATGTAAAACCAGTGAGGTCCAACCCAGGCTGTAAAGGTATAGTATGTAAAACCAGTGAGGTCCAACACAGGCTGTAAAGGTATAGTATGTAAAACCAGTGAGGTCCAACCCAGGTTGTAAAGGTATAGTATGTAAAACCAGTGAGGTCCAACCCAGGTTGTAAAGGTATAGTATCTAAAACCAGTGAGGTCCAACCCAGGTTGTAACGGTATAGTATGTAAAACCAGTGAGGTCCCAACCCAGGTTGTAAAGGTATAGTATCTAAAACCAGTGAGGTCCAACCCAGGTTGTAAAGGTATAGTATGTAAAACCAGTGAGGTCCCAACCCAGGCTGTAAAGGTATAGTATGTAAAACCAGTGAGGTCCAACCCAGGTTGTAAAGGTATAGTATCTAAAACCAGTGAGGTCCCAACCCAGGTTGTAAAGGTATAGTATGTAAAACCAGTGAGGTCCAACCCAGGTTGTAAAGGTATAGTATGTAAAACCAGTGAGGTCCAACCCAGGCTGTAAAGGTATAGTATGTAAAACCAGTGAGGTCCAACCCAGGTTGTAAAGGTATAGTATGTAAAACCAGTGAGGTCCAACCCAGGCTGTAAAGGTATAGTATGTAAAACCCAAAAGGAGGTAGAACTGTAACATTACCACCTGGGCAACAATGAGGCTGAAATTCTATTCAATTATTTTCCATGGTAACGGGTGAAATACAAAGGACTGGGGATGGAAAGGGAGAGGAGAGAGATAAAAGAGCAGGGAGGAGAGAGAGAAGAGAGAGAGGAAGACAGGGGGAGGGGAGAGAGAAGAGTGAGGGGAGAGAGAGAAGAGAGAGGGGGGGAGAGGAGATAGAGGAGAGAGATAAGAGACAGGAGAGGAGAGAGTGATGGAAGAAAATAGAGAGAAAGAGAGAAAAAGAGAGAGAGAGGCAAGAGGGAAATAAAAAGAGAGATATGAAGAGAGAGAGAGAGAGAGAGAGATACAGAGAGAGAAATAGAGAGAAAGAGAAATAGAGAGAGAGACAAAGAAGAGAGAGAAGAGAGAGGCGAGAGAGAGAGAGAGAGCGAGAGAGAGAGAGAGAGACAGAGAGAGAAATAGAGAGAAAGATAAATAGAGAGAGAGACAAAGAAGAGAGAGAAGAGAGAGGCAAGAGGAGAGAGAGAGAGAGAGAGAGACTCCCTGGCATCCTCTCTCTATATATACTCCAAGGCCACAAGCCTTAAGGTAATGATATGCTTTGGAACACTCCACATAAGCTCAGCCAATAATACAATGAGTGTATGAGCATATACTCCCTAATCCACTACCTGCATACTAGAGAGAGACATAGAAACAGGGCAGAATCAGACTACCTCATAGAGAGACTCTCTCTCTCTCTCTCTCATACTAGAGGGAGACATAGAAACAGGGCAGAATCAGACTACGTCCTAGAGAGACTCTCTCTCTCTCGTACTAGAGGACGACATAGAAACAGGACAGAATCAGACTACGTCCTAGAGAGACTCTCTCTCTCTCTCATACTAGAGGAAGACATAGAAACAGGGCAGAATTATACTACGTCCTAGAGATACTATTCTATACTATAGTGTCTTATACTTTACTACATTATACTTTACTATGCTATACTATATTATACTATACAAAATCCTATATTATACTATACTATATCGTACCATATTATACTATACTATATTATACTATACTACACTACACTTTACTATACTATACTACAATACGCTATATTATACTACATTATACTGTACCATACTATTCCATATTATACTATACTATATTATACTATATCATACCATACTATACTATACTATATTATACTTTACTATACTATATTATGCTACATTATACTATATCATACTACATTATACTATACCATAATATACAATTTTATACTATACTGTACTATATTATACTTTACTATACTATATTATGCTACATTATACTATATCATACTACATTATACTATACCATAACATAACATTTTATACTATACTGTACTATATTATACTTTACTATACTATATTATGCTACATTATACTATACCATAACATAACATTTTATACTATACTGTATTATATTATACTTTACTATACTATATTATGCTACATTATACTATATCATATTATAAAATGTTATACTATACTGTATTATACTATACTATACTACACTTTACTATACTATACTACAATACGCTATATTATACTACATTATACTATACCATACTATACCATATTATACTATACTATATTATACTATATCATACCATACTATACTATACTATATTATACTTTACTATACTATATTATGCTACATTATACTATATTATACTTTACTATACTATATTATGCTACATTATACTATATCATACTACATTATACTATACCATATTATAAAATGTTATACTATACTGTATTATATTATACTTTACTATACTATATTATGCTACATTATACTATATCATATTATAAAATGTTATACTATACTGTATTATACTATACTATACTACACTTTACTATACTATACTACAATACGCTATATTATACTACATTATACTATACCATACTATACCATATTATACTATACTATATTATACTATATCATACCATACTATACTATACTATATTATACTTTACTATACTATATTATGCTACATTATACTATATCATACTACATTATACTATACCATAACATAACATTTTATACTATACTGTACTATATTATACTTTACTATACTATATTATGCTACATTATACTATATCATACTACATTATCCTATACCATAATATACCATTTTATACTATATTGTACTATATTATATGGTCTAGCCTACATGGGGAATTGAGACTAGCTGATATCACAAACACAAATCATTCTGTAGCAATTAAACTCCAGGGAGGGGTTATTTTGTGTCTAACTCCTAATTATGATATCACTGTTCATCACATCATTTTAATAAATCAATACAATGCATGCTATCTCAGGGTGTCATCTAGTGGCCACACTGTCATACTGCAAAGACACAGAGCTGCGCCATCTGTCTGTCCTTCTCCTCCTCCTCCCCTTCCTCCTCTTCCTCCTCCTCTTCCTCCTCCTCCCACTGCTCCTTCTCCTACTTCTCCTACTCCCCTAACCCTCCTTCTCCTCTTCCTCTTCCTCCCACTGCTCCTTCTCCTACTTCTCCTACTCCCCTAACCCTCCTCCTCCTCATCTTCCTCTTCCTCCTCCCCCTTCTCCTTCTCCTACTTCTCCTACTCCCCTAACCCTGCTTCTCCTCCCCACCTCCTCCTCCTCTTCCTCCTCCCTTTTCTCCACCACCTCCCCTCCTTCCTGATTGCTCTACTCACCTAGGGTTCACAGAGGTCAGGTCAGTGACAAGGTTCCTCTCCTCCCTGCCCTTCAGCTCTGTCCGTTTGATGGCCCTTGGGTTGACGGGTCAGAGAGGACGTGTCACTGAGGGGCTGACATGACATGGCTCAGTGTAAAAAAAGAACAGGGAGGTTGTGTCACTGAGGGGCTGGACTGACATCACATGACTCAGTGTTAAAAAGAACAGAGAGGTTGTGTCACTGAGGGGCTGGACTGACATGACATGACTCAGTGTTAAAAAGAACAGAGAGGTTGTGTCACTGAGGGGATGGACTGACATCACATGACTCAGTGTTAAAAATAACAGAGAGGTTGTGTCACTGAGGGGCTGGACTGACATCACATGACTCAGTGTAAAAAAGAACAGAGAGGTTGTGTCACTGAGGGGCTGGACTGACATCACATTACATGACTCAGTGTAAAAAAGAACAGAGAGGTTGTGTCACTGAGGGGCTGGACTGACATCACATTACATGACTCAGTGTAAAAAAGAACAGGGAGGTTGTGTCACTGAGGGGCTGGACTGACATCACATTACATGACTCAGTGTAAAAAAGAACAGGGAGGTTGTGTCACTGAGGGGCTGGACTGACATGACATTACATGACTCAGTGTAAAAAAGAACAGGGAGGTTGTGTCACTGAGGGGCTGGACTGACATGACATTACATGACTCAGTGTAAAAAAGAACAGGGAGGTTGTGTCACTGAGGGGCTGGACTGACATCACATTACATGACTCAGTGTAAAAAAGAACAGGGAGGTTGTGTCACTGAGGGGCTGGACTGACATCACATGACTCAGTGTAAAAAAGAACAGAGAGGACATGTCACTGAGTGTAACGTTCGTCGTCCTCGTCTGAGGAGGAGTATGATGGATCGGAGGACCAATGCGCAGCGTGAAACATGTTCATGATGATCTTTATTACACTCAGAACACTAAAACAAAAATAACAAAGCGAATGACACGAAACGAAACAGTCCTGTCTGGTGACATACACATAGACAGAAAACAATCACCCACGAAACACAGGTGGGAAAAGGCTACCTAAGTATGACTCTCAATCAGAGACAACTAGCGACACCTGCCTCTGATTGAGAACCATACCAGGCCAAACGCAAAACACAACATAGAAAAACGAACATAGACAACCCACCCCAACTCACGCCCTAACCAACCTAAAACAAAGCCATAACAAAATAACTAAGGTCAGAACGTGACACTAAAGGAGCTGGACCAACATGTCTCAGTGTAAAAAAATAGCAAGAAAAACAACATTACAGGGAGAGAGAGAAATAAATACAGACATACGTACACAGAGGTGGAGAGAACGAGAGAGATTTGGAGAGAGAGAGAAAGAGGAAGGGTGAGAGAGAAAGAAATACAGACATACATACACAGAGGTGGAGAGAACGAGAGAGATTTGGAGAGAGAGAGAAAGAGGAAGGGTGAGAGAGAAAGAAATACAGACATACATACACAGAGGTGGAGAGAATGAGAGATTTGGAGAGAGAGAGAAAGAGGAAGGGTGAGAGAGAAATAAATACAGACATACATACACAGAGGTGGAGAGAACGAGAGAGATTTGGAGAGAGAGAGAAAGAGGAAGGGTGAGAGAGAAAGAAATACAGACATACATACACAGAGGTGGAGAGAACGAGAGAGATTTGGAGAGAGAGAGAGAAAGAGGAAGGGTGAGAGAGAAATAAATACAGACATGCATACACAGAGGTGGAGAGAACAAGAGATTTGGAGAGAGAGAAAGAGGAAGGGTGAGAGAGAAAGAAATACAGACATACAGTACATACACAGAGGTGGAGAGAACGAGAGAGATTTGGAGAGAGAGAGAAAGAGGAAGGGTGAGAGAGAAATAAATACAGACATACATACACAGAGGTGGAGAGAACGAGAGAGATTTGGAGAGAGAGAGAAAGAGGAAGGGTGAGAGAGAAATAAATACAGACATACATACACAGAGGTGGAGAGAACGAGAGAGATTTGGAGAGAGAGAGAAAGAGGAAGGGTGAGAGAGAAAGAAATACAGACATACATACACAGAGGTGGAGAGAACGAGAGAGATTTGGAGAGAGAGAGAAAGAGGAAGGGTGAGAGAGAAAGAAATACAGACATACATACACAGAGGTGGAGAGAACGAGAGAGATTTGGAGAGAGAGAGAGAAAGAGGAAGGGTGAGAGAGAAATAAATACAGACATACATACACAGAGGTGGAGAGAACAAGAGATTTGGAGAGAGAGAAAGAGGAAGGGTGAGAGAGAAAGAAATACAGACATACAGTACATACACAGAGGTGGAGAGAACGAGAGAGATTTGGAGAGAGAGAGAGAAAGAGGAAGGGTGAGAGAGAAATAAATACAGACATACATACACAGAGGTGGAGAGAACGAGAGAGATTTGGAGAGAGAGAGAAAGAGGAAGGGTGAGAGAGAAAGAAATACAGACATACATACACAGAGGTGGAGAGAACGAGAGAGATTTGGAGAGAAAGAGAAAGAGGAAGGGTGGGTTGGTGACATAGAAGCCCCAACGACCTGTCTTCCGACCAGGCTGGGCTGAGTGACTTGCTGACTGGTTGTTAAGGGACATCCGGCAGGTCGGCTGGCCATGAGGCACCTCCAGTCCTCACGCTTGACGGAGCGCCACTTGAGAGAGAGGGAGCAAGAAAGAAAGAGAGAGAGAGAGGAGGGAGGGGGGGAGGGGGGGGGGGGGGCGCTTGAGAAAGCACAACTCCAGGGATCCTAACAGATTGAGTTGACATGCTAACAATCTGATTGCACATGGCAGGAGGAGAGTGAGGGAGAGAGAGAAGAGAGTGACAGAGGGAGAGAGAGAGATGAGCATAGGGAGGGAGAGAGAAGGAGAGAGAGGGAAGAGCGGAGGAGGGGGTGTTGCTGACCCTGCTGTCCTCTTTCTCTCTTTCTCTCCTTTTCTGTCTTCTCTAGTGATGTAGGGATATGGAAGGAGAGAGGACAGGTTATCAAGCAAGAAGAGAGAGGAAAATACAGAGGAGGAATACAGAGCATTTCACAGAGCTGGAAAGGATGGGAGTGAGAGTGACACGGAGAAACGGAGAGGGCTAGAGAGGGTTAAGGGAGAGACAACATCATCCTATTGACACTCTCCAAGGCATTTTAGAGACAGGGATGGAGAGAGCGAGAGAGAGAGAGAGAGAGAGAGAGATGTGGAAGATATACTGAATATTATATTGAAAAAATATATAAACACAATTAACATTGTATTTGTATTTATATGTATAATGGATCCCCATTAGCTGCTGCCAAAGCAGAAGCTACACTTCCTGGAGTCCAGCAAAATTAAGGCAGTTTATACCATTTTAAAACATTACAATACATTCACAGATTTCACAACACACTGTGTGCCCTCAAGCCCCTACTCCATCACTACCACATACAGTGTCTTGCGAAAGTATTCGGCCCCCTTGAACTTTGCGACCTTTTGCCACATTTCAGGCTTCAAACATAAAGATATAAAACTGTATTTTTTTGTGAAGAATCAACAACAAGTGGGACAAAATCATGAAGTGGAACGACATTTATTGGATATTTCAAACTTTTTTACCAAATCAAAAACTGAAAAATTGGGAGCGTGCAAAATTATTCAGCCCCTTTACTTTCAGTGCAGCAAACTCTCTCCAGAAGTTCAGTGAGGATCTCTGAATGATCAAATGTTGACCTAAATGACTAATGATGATAAATACAATCCACCTGTGTGTAATCAAGTCTCCGTATAAATGCACCTGCACTGTGATAGTCTCAGAGGTCCGTTAAAAGCGCAGAGAGCATCATGAAGAACAAGGAACACACCAGGCAGGTCCGAGATACTGTTGTGAAGAAGTTCCTTTGCATTGAGTTAAGAAGGCAGTTGATTGTGGCCTGTAGAATTTTTTCCAACTCTTCTTTAATGGCCTTGCAAAGTTGATGAATATTGGCAGGAACTTGAACACACTCTCGTACTCTCGTACACAGGATGGAAGTTGCAGAGGGATGATGTGTCCATCTATGACAGGGTGGAAGCTGCAAGACGTGGGGATGACTGGAGAGAGGGATGATGTGTCCATCTATGACAGGGTGGAAGTTGCAGAGCGATGATGTGTCCATCTATGACAGGGTGGAAGTTGCAGAGCGATGATGTGTCCATCTATGACAGGGTGGAAGTTGCAGAGGGATGATGTGTCCATCTATGACAGGGTGGAAGTTGCAAGAGGTGGGGATGACTGGAGACAGAGGGATGATGTGTCCATCTATGACAGGGTGGAAGCTGCAGAGGGATGATTTGTCCATCTATGACCGGGTGGAAGTTGCAGAGGGATGATGTGTCCATCTATGACCGGGTGGAAGTTGCACGGGGCGGTGATGACTGGAGACAGAGGGCTGATGTGTCCATATATGACAGGGTGGAAGCTGCAGAGGGATGATGTGTCCATCTATGACAGGGTGGAAGCTGCAAGACGTGGGGATGACTGGAGAGAGGGATGATTTGTCCATCTATGACAGGGTGGCAGGAGACGAACCAGTTTAGGGTGGTCCCACAGAGGGCAGTGTGCTCTCTGAGGCGCTGCAGTAAAATTGTGCGATCTGCTGTGTTGAAAGCAGCACTGAGGTCCAGAAGAAGATGGTGGGGGATCCTGTATCTGCAGCCAATGAGCAGGTCATTAACAACCTTCACCAGGGCTGTCTCAGTACTGTGCATGGGTCTGAAGCCAGATGGGAGAGCCTCATGAAGATGGTTAGCACTGATGTGTGACTGAGGTTGGAAATAGGCCTGTAGTTTTGAGAGCAGGTCTTGGTCAAGGGATGGTTTCTTGCGCAAGGGGCTGATAGCAGCCATTTTCAATAGTGATGACAACTGGGGGGAGGAGCCAAAGTGGGGTTGAGATTGGGGGATACAATGTTTTGTAGGATGGTGTTGATTTTAGCATTGAAGAACTCAGCAAATTGGTTGCATTGTTCGGTAGTGGGAGGGCCGGAGTCTGTAGTGTGGAGGAGGTGACTGATGGTGGAGAACAAGAGGAGGGGACTGTTGGTGGAGAACAAGAGGAGGGGACTGACGGTGGAGAACAAGAGGAGGGGACTGACGGTGGAGAACAAGAGGAGGGGACTGTTGGTGGAGAACAAGAGGAAGGGACTGTTGGTGGAGAACAAGAGGAGGGGACTGTTGGTGGAGAACAAGAGGAGGGGACATGGTGGAGAACAAGAGGATGGGACTGTTGGTGGAGAACAAGAGGAGGGGACTGTTGGTGGAGAACAAGAGGAGGGGACATGGTGGAGAACAAGAGGATGGGACTGTTGGTGGAGAACAAGAGGAGGGGACAGTTGGTGGAGAACAAGAGGAGGGGACTGGTGGAGAAGAACAAGAGGAGGGAACTGACGGTGGAGAACAAGAGGAGGCCACTAATGGTGGAGAACAAGAGGAGGGGACTGTTGGTGGAGAACAAGAGGAGGGGACTGACAGTGGAGAACAAGAGGAGGGGACAGACGATGGAGAACAAGAGGAGGGGACTGACGGTGGAGAACAAGAGGAGGGGACTGTTGGTGGAGAACAAGAGGTGGGGACTGTTGGTGGAGAACAAGAGGAGGGGACTGTTGGTGGAGAACAAGAGGAGGGGACTGTTGGTGGAGAACAAGAGGATTGGACTGTTGGTGGAGAACAAGAGGAGGGGACTGTTGGTGGAGAACAAGAGGAGGGGACTGACGGTGGAGAACAAGAGGAGGGGACAGTTGGTGGAGAACAAGAGGAGGGGACTGACGGTGGAGAACAAGAGGAGGGGACTGACGGTGGAGAACAAGAGGAGGGGACTGTTGGTGGAGAACAAGAGGATGGGACTGACAGTGGAGAACAAGAGGAGGGGACTGACGGTGGAGAACAAGAGGAGGGGACTGACGGTGGAGAACAAGAGGAGGGGACTGTTGGTGGAGAACAAGAGAATGGGACTGACAGTGGAGAACAAGAGGAGGGGACTGACGGTGGAGAACAAGAGGAGGGGACTGTTGGTGGAGAACAAGAGGATGGGACTGTTGGAGAACAAGAGGGGGGGACTGTTGGTGGAGAACAAGAGGATGGGACTGTTGGTGGAGAACAAGAGGATGGGACTGTTGGAGAACAAGAGAATGGGACTGTTGATGGAGAACAAGAGGAGGGGACTGTTGGAGAACAAGAGGAGGGGAATAATGGTGGAGAACAAGAGGAGGGGACTGACGGTGGAGAACAAGAGGGGGGGACTGTTGGTGGAGAACAAGAGGAGGGGACTGTTGGAGAACAAGAGGAAGGGACTGTTGGTGGTGAACAAGATGAGGGGACTGTTGGTGGAGAACAAGAGGAGGGGACTGTTGGTGGAGAACAAGAGGATGGGACTGTTGGAGAACAAGAGGAGGGGACTGTTGGTGGAGAACAAGAGGATGGGACTGTTGGAGAACAAGAGGAGGGGACTGTTGGTGGAGAACAAGAGGATGGGAATGTTGGAGAACAAGAGGAGGGGACTAATGGTGGAGAACAAGAGGAGGGGACTGTTGGAGAACAAGAGGAGGGGACTGTTGGTGGAGAACAAGTGGAGGGGACTGTTGGTGGAGAACAAGAAGATGGGACTGTTGGAGAACAAGAGGAGGGGACTGTTGGTGGAGAACAAGAGGAGGGGACTGTTGGAAAACAAGAGGAGGGGACTGTTGGTGGAGAACAAGAGGATGGGACTGTTGGAGAACAAGTGGAGGGGACTAATGGTGGAGAACAAGAGGAGGGGACAGTTGGTGGAGAACAAGAGGAGGGGACTGACGGTGGAGAACAAGAGGAGGGAACTGTTGGTGGAGAACAAGAGGAGGGGACAGTTGGTGGAGAACAAGAGGAGGGGACTGTTGGTGGAGAACAAGAGGAGGGGACAGTTGGTGGAGAACAAGAGGAGGGGACTAATGGTGGAGAGCAAGAGGAGATGACATGATGAATGTTGGTGTATGTTCCAGGTCTGAGGCAGGGACTTCTCCAGTCACACAGAGTGACAGACAGACTGGCAGAGAGAGGGAACAGAACAGTGACCAACATGGCTCCCCTGTTTCTTCCTCTGTTGTTAATCTGCCAAAAACATGGCTCCCCTGTTTCTTCTATAATTGTACTGGTTAATTAGAACCTATATATTTTTATTTGCTGTGACCCCGGGTTCAATCATCAATCTCTTCAACTGTCAGTCGAATCTCAAACCAAGTAGAATTGGGGAGAGCCACACCACCCAGACACACGCCCACTAAACACCCGACGACCGCAAGACAAGTTCACCATGACAACCAAGAGAAGGGCTGTACGTCGATGGATTTTCATTTTTTGTTCAGCTTGTGGTTGTACTGAAGTTAGGGTTAGGATGGAAACAAGTTTAGATGGGACCTTTAGATGACGTGTCCCATAAACTGGCCATGAATGTTTTTTTTTTTTTTACATATTTATTTCACCTTTATTTAACCAGGTTGGCCAGTTGAGAACAAATTCTCATTTACAACTGCGACCTGGCCAAGATAAAGCAAAGCAGTGCGACACAAACAACAACAACAGAGTTACACACGGGATAAACAAACGTACAGTCAATAACACAATAGGAAAGTCTATATACAGTGAGTGCAAATGGTGTGAGGAGGTAAGGCAATAAATAGGCCATAGTAGCAAAGTAATTATAATTTAGCAGATTAACACTGGAGTGATAGATGAGCAGATGAATTGATGTGCTATCGACTGATAAATTAGCAGGGGATGTTGGATTATGTTTGGGATGTCGGATTATGTTGGGGATGTTGGGTTAATTATTATATCGGGGGGGGATGTTGTATGTGTCCCTTGGAAAATTAATGCGATTTGAATACTTCCCAGTAGGTATCTAATAGTTGTATTTAGTTGTATTACTTGTATTTCCTACTGAAGCTACTCACAGTGGGGTTTTCCAGTGAAGAGTTTAGGAGATTCTGCAGTCAATCTATGACTCTATCCACCCAATGCTCAGCACGCAGCCCAGACGGAACATTCTGATTAACACCCTTCTAATTTATCTCTGTAGCTCTGTTCTGGTCTCTGTCGTTGGATCTGAACGTTGATAAATGACCGTGTCTGAGAATGAGATTGGTTAGGTGGGGTCGCTACCCCTTTGATTGACCAGACCGCTATTGACTGGACTGGTTGCCTGCGTGTCTCCCTGTTGCTACTCCTCCAAGGGTCAATTGGCCTTTAACCCAGAGAATCAGAAGGTTAAAGCCAGGCACCTAATGGTTAATGTTTAAAAAAAAAAAATGTATTCTCTTAATCTTAAACAGTTGAATGCTAAATCCTCCTGGGGATCTGCCTTTTTACTGAAGTTGCTGGGAAATGACTGACAACACAGCTCTTAGCTCCCTCAGTAGATGCCTACTGGAGAACTTATTTGTATTGCTTTTAATCTTTTTAACTGAATATCTTATTAACACTTTGTTCTACCAATCACTACAGCTCATACAGCTCATATCCCTACAAATACAAATATAATTATTTTTTTGTATTACATTTTTTTCTGAAATATTGTATTAAAATATGCAAATAAGGCGATATCTCATTTAATTTGCACAATATTTTTGTTTATATCGCAAATACATTTTTCTGGAAACTGGAAGATTATTTTGTCATTTTGTTAAGACACTCCAGGATCGGACATTTACAGAGCAGATTACTGAAAAATACCTTGGTCAACTCTCTATCTCTAAAATCTCTAAAGAAGTCCATGAAATTAAATTTCTGGAATACAAATTTGACAACATAGAAACAATTTCCTCTGTAAAAGTCTGAAGAATATATCTAAGGATAACCACACAAACTTTGGTGAATGCACAGTGCATACGGAAAGTATTCAGATCCCTTGACATTTTCCACATTTCATTACGTTACAGCCTTTTTCAAAAATGGATAAAATCTTTTTTTCACTCATCAATCTACACACAATACCCCATAATGACATCACAATACCCCATAATGACATCACAATACCCCATAATGACATCACAATACCCCATAATGACATCACAATACCCCATGATGACATCACAATACCCCATAATGACATCACAATACCCCATAATGACATCACAATACCCCATAATGACATCACAATACCCCATAATGACATCACAATACCCCATAATGACATCACAATACCCCATAGCGACTAAGCAAAAACAGGTATTTTGAATATTTTCCAGATGTATTAAAAGGGAGGGATGATTTACATAAGTATTCAGACCCTTTAATCAGTACTTTGGAACGATTACAGCCTCGAGTCTTTTTGGGTACGACACTACAAGTTTGGCACACCTGTATTTGGGGAGTTCCTCCCATTCTTCTCTGCAGATCCTCTCAAACGCTGTCAGGTTGGATGGGGAGCATCGCTGCACAGCTATTTTCAGGTCTCTCCAGAGATGTTCGCTCGGGCCACTCAAAAACATTCAGAGACTTGCTCCAATCTGAGGTCCTGAGCGCTCTGGATCAGGTTTTCATCAAGGATCGCTCTGTACTTTTCTCTGTTGATCTTTACCTTGATCCTCACTAGTCTCCCAGGCCCTGCCACTGAAACAAATCCCCACAGCATGATGCTGCCACCACCATGCTTCACCGTAGGGATTGTGCCAGGCTTCCTCAAGAAGTGATGATTGGCATTCAGGCCAAAGATTTCAATCTTGGTTTCATCAGACCAGCTAATCTTGGTTCTCATGGTCTGAGAGTTCATTATGTGCCTTTTGGCAAACTATAGGCAGACTGTCAAGTGCCTTTTACCAAGGAGCGGCTTCTGTCTGGCCAATCTACCATAACGGCTTGATTGGTGGAGTGCTGCAGAGACGGTTGTCCTTCTGAAAGGTTCTACCATCTCCACAGAGGAACTCTGGAGATCTGTCAGAGTGACAATGGGTTCTTGGTCACCTCCCTGACGAAGGTCCTTCTCAACCGATTGCTCAGTTTGGCCGGGAGGCCAGCTCTAGGGAGAGTCTCGTTGGTTCTAAGCTCCTACAGCTGCAACGCTCATACAGCTCCTACAGCTCATAATCCTACAGCTCATACAGCTCATACTCCTACAGCTCATGAAGCTCCTACAGCTCCCACAGCTCCAACGCTCATGCAACTCCTACAGCTCATACAGCTCTTACAGCTCATAATCCTACAGCTCCTACAGGTCATACTCCTACAACTCATACATCTCATAATCCTACAGCTCACACAGCTCTAGGAAGAGTCTTGTTGGTTCTAAGCTCCTACAGCTCCTAAAGCTGCAAAGCTCATACAGCTACTACAGCTCATACTCCTACAGCTCCAACGCTCATACAGCTCCTACAGCTCATGAAGTTCATAATCTACAGCTCATACTCCTACAGCTCATACTCCTAAAAGCTCTTACAGCTCATACTCCTACAGCTCCTATAGCTCATACTCCTACAGCTCATACTCCTACAGCTCCCACAGCTCCTACAGCTCATACACCTACAGCTCCTACAGCTCATACAGCTCCTACAGCTAATACAGCTCATACAGCTCATGCAGCGCCTACAGCTAATACAGTACCTACGCTCAAACTCCTACAGCTCATACTCCTACAGCTCTAAGAGCTCCTACAGCTCATACAGCTCATACAGCGCCTACAGCTCAAACTCCTACAGCTCATACTCCTACAGCTCTAAGAGCTCATATAGCTCATACTTCTACTGCTCCTACAGCTCATACTTCTACAGCTCTTATAGATTCTACAACTCATAAAGCTCATACTCCTACAGCTCCTACAGCTCATAATCCTACAGCACACACAGCTCTATGAAGAGTCTTGTTGGTTCTAAGCTCCAACAGCTCCTAAAGCTGCAAAGCTCATACAGCTCCTACAGCTCCTACAGCTCATAATCCTATAGCTCAAACTCCTACAGCTCATAATCCTAAAGCTCCTACAGCTCATACTCCTACAGCTCCTACAGCTCATACTCCAACAGATCCCACAGTTCCTACAGCTCATACTCCTAAAGCTCCTACAGCTCATACTCCTACAGCTCATACTCCTACAGCTCCCACAGCTCCTACAGCTCATACTCCCACAGCTCCTACAGCTCCTACAGCTCCTACAGCTAATACAGCTCATACAGCTCATACAGCGCCTACAGCTCATACAGCGCCTACAGCTCATAGTCCTACAGCTCTTATAGATCCTACAGCTCTTATAGATCCTACAACTCATACAGCTCATACTTCTACAGCTCCTACAGCTCATACTTCTACAACTCTTATAGATCCTACAACTCATACAGCTCATACTCCTACATCTACCAAAGATCATAATCCTACAGCTCACACAGCTCTAGGAAGAGTCTTGTTGGTTCTAAGCTCCAACAGCTCCTAAAGCTGCAATGCTCCTACAGCTCATACAGCTCCTACAGCTCCTACAATTCATACTACAGCAGCTCATGATACTCCTACAGCTCATACAGCTCATACAGCTCCTACAATTCATACAGCTCATACTCCAACAGCTCATGATACTCCTACAGCTCAAACAGCTCCTCAGCTCATACATCTCAGAGAGCTCATACAGCTCCTACAGCTCATACAACTCTTACTCCTACAGCTCATAGAGCTCATACTCCCACAGCTGCTACAGCTCATACCCCTTCAGCTCCTACAGCTAATACAGCTCCTACTGCTCCCACAGCTCCAGCAGCTCATACACCTCATACAGCTCCTACTACTCATACAGCTCATACAGATCATACTCCTACTACTCATACAGCTCATACAGCTCTTACAGCTCATACTCCTACAGCTCATACAGCTCATACAGCTCATACTCCTACAATCACTACAGCTAATACAGCCAATACAGCTAATACCCCTGAAGCTCATACAGCTCATACTCCTACAGCTCCTACAGCTCATACTCCTACAATCACTACAGCTCATACAGCTCATACTCCTACAGCTCCTACAGCCCATACAGCTCATACCCCTACAGCTCATACAGCTCATACCCCTACAGCTCATTACAGCTCATACCCCTCCAGCTCCTACAGCTCATACTCCTACAATCACTACAGCTCATACAGCTCATATCCCTACAGCTCATACAACTCTTACTCCTACAACCACTACAGCTCATGCAGCTCATCTCCTACAATCACTACAGCTCCTACAGCTCATATGGTGGCAGGCAGCCTAGTGGTCAGAGCGTTGGACTTGTAACTGAAAAGTTGCTAGATCGAATCCCCCGAGCTGACAAGGTAAAAATCTGTCATTCTGCCCCTGAACAAGTCAGTAAACCGACTGTTCCTAGGCTGTCATTGAAAATAAGAATTTGTACTGAAGTGCCAAGGTAAATGAATACACGTCACACTGTAAATGCTTCTGAAGCTGAGAAAAATGTTTTTGGAGAGAGTCAGATTTTCAGGAAGTGGCAGTTAGACAAGTACACTGAATTTAGTCTACTTATCGCCAAACCTCTGTTTAGACCCAATTACAATTTCTTCAAAGTAAAGTTACTACATATTGTCAAATTCTCTATAAAATGGGCTTTGAAATTAAGTGTGATTTAATGTAGTGAGCTTTGAAATTATGAATGTATGCCCATTAACAAGGGGTGGAAATGCATGACATTTTGGTGACGGTAGAATGATAAACAAAATTAAATATATCTGTACTTTCCATTGTTTGGACATTTTCATGTTTACTCTATATAAGTAGTATTGTTATTAAAGGATCAAAATACCAAAGAAAACTGATAGTAGATGCAGAAAATGTAATTTCACCCTTGTGGTGCCTGGCCTTAAGCAGGGTCACCACACACACACACACACACACACACACACATACATACTCACACACACCACACACTCACACACACAGGCATTGTCAGTGACAGCAGGCCCTTCTGTCAGCTTTCTCAAATGGTCACACTCTAATAAGATTCTCTCTCCTTCTCTCTCTCTCTCTCTCTCTGTCTCTCTCTCTCTCTTTCTCTCACTCTCTCCCTTTCTCTCTCTCTCTCTCTCTCTCTCTCTCTCTCACTTTCTCTCTCTCTCTCTCTCTCTCTCTCTCTCTCGCGCTCTCTCTCTCTGTCTCTCTCTGTCTCTCTCTCTCTCTCTCTCTCTCTCTCTCTCTCCCTCTCTCTCCGTCTCGCCGTCTCTATCTGTCTCTCTCTCTCTCTCTCTGTCTCTCTCTCTCCCTCTCTCTGTCTCTCTGTCTCTCTCTCCCTCTCTCTCCCTCTCTCTCTCTCTCTCCCTCTCTCTGTCTCTCTCTCTCTCCCTCTCTCCGTCTCTCTGTCTCTCTGTCTCTCTCTCTCTCCCTCTCTCTGTCTCTCTCTCTCCCTCTCTCTCCCTCTCTGTCTCTCTCTCTCTGTTTCTGCTGCTGTTCCTTGTCCCTGCTCTTTTGCACTATTGATTGTTACAGTAATAACATTATGTTCAGCTGACTGTTACAGAGCCAATAATATTCACGGTAGATCTGATCAGGGACAGCCCACGTGGTGCTTCATATTAATATTGATATTGACATCCTTCTTTTTGTGTGTGTGTGTGTGTGTGTGTGTGTGGGGGGGTTAATTGGTATTTATTTAGATATTGATTTTACTGGATGAAGATAAGTGGGGGAAAAATGCCACCAAAGATAAGCCTCAAATCAAAAGCTGTGACACAACAAACGTATTATGAACTCAACTCTCCCTCATGTTCTCATGTCAAACACAAAGTAAACATCAACAAAACAATAACAGTAATCCAACAGCTAAAATATCCTAATCCATCCTAATCCCGTTCCATCCTCAAGATATGGAATTCCGACCTGAATAAGTCAGAGGGGAGGGGGGGGGGGGGGGGGGGGGATAAAAGACACATCTGCCACTAGGGACTGGGGGGTGGGGGGTATAGAGGACGGAGAAAGGGACAGCTATTTAAACAAGGGTCATATGGTGAGGACGCATGTCATTCTGAGAGGAACAATGAGCCTAACAGGCCCCTAGTGACCCATATCCAGACCTCCGCCATGTGACACTGGAAAGAGGGAATGACGCTCCACCTCTACCCTGAGCCCCCACCCTTCTCTCTTTATCTCTCTCTCTCTCTCACTCTCTCTCTCTCTCTCTCTCTCTCGCTCTCTCTCTAACACTCTCTCTCTTCTCTCTATTCTCTCTCTCTCTTCTCTCTCCTCTCTCTAACACTCTCTCTCTCTCTTCTCTCTCCTTTCTCTCTCTCTACCTCCTATTCCTCCCCTCTCTCAGCAGTGTATTGTTAGCTCCCAGTCGGGTGCTAGCCTGACTTTGTGGCCTCCTCCATGGAGGTAGAGTCCTTATTAGCATTTCTAAGACTGCGTCCCAAATGGCACCCTATTCCCTACATTGAGCCCTAAGCGCACTGGCCAAAAGTAGTGCACTACATAGGGAATAGGGTGCCATAGGGCACTGGCCAATAGTAGTGCACTACATAGGGAATAGGGTGCCATTTGAGATGCAGCCTAACCCTTCAGGAGCCTTTGGGGCCTTGAGGGTCCCAGGGAAAAGGCCCTGCCGACCCCTGTAATGCTCAGCAGATGGACACACTTTAATCAGATTGGATCAAGGAGGCTCGAAGGGGAAACTGTTGCTTTTTTGTCAACCTGCTGGCCAAATCTGTAATCTCTATCACACCGTTCACCACATCACACCAGACACACACTTACACCTCGCCCCATTTTTTGACTGTGAGCCAATATAAAGCGACAAAGGAGGAAGCCACAAACTGAGTTTTGTAGTTATAATTTCCGTTGGGTTTTTGTATGAGTCTTTCAGTTGTTAAATCGCCTTCTAAAATCAGTTTTTGTTAACATAACCGCCTGTATCAAATTGGACCTTAGAGAAATGTATTGTGTTCAGTGCTTTTTTTCTGAATTGGGTGATTGTTGTTTTGCATGAAAGAAAAATCCTCGTTGAATTGAATGGAATTGTTGTGGTAAGAATTATTGTGGTCAGATTATGATGAAGCAATGCTGAAATGGCTTTGATTGTGCAATCCAATCAATCAAGTTATGACAAATAATTGTACTAATGAAATAGAAAGCTCCCTTTCTTCTGTATGCCAATCAGAATCTGTAAAGCTCACGTTAACCTGTAGGCCAATCAGAATCTGTAAAGCTCACGTTAACCTGTAGGCCAGTCAGAATCTGTAAAGCTCACGTTAACCTGTAGGCCAATCAGAATCTGTAAAGCTCACATTAACCTGTAGGCCAATCAGAATCTGTAAAGCTCACATTAACCTGTAGGCCAATCAGAATCTGTAAAGCTCACGTTAACCTGTAGGCCAATCAGAATCTTTAAAGCTCACTTTAACCTGTAGGCCAATCAGAATCTTTAAAGCTCACTTTAACCTGTAGGCCAGTCAGAATCTTTAAAGCTCACTTTAACCTGTAGGCCAGTCAGAATCTGTAAAGCTCACGTTAACCTGTAGGTCAATCAGAATCTGTAAAGCTCACGTTAACCTGTAGGCCAATCATTTTTTTTCTCTAGGCCAATCAGAAGCTGTAGAGTTCATTTTCTCCTCGAAGCCAATCAGAAGCTATAGAGCTCATTTTCTCCTCTAGGCCAATCAGAAGCTGTAATAATCTCAGCGCCACCATCCTATCATCTCTGTTTTAATTGCAGTTTGAAATTAACCCTGGAATGTAGTAGAAGTAAAGATTTTAATTCTGATAATGTTGTCTCTTCATTTTTGAAATTTCCATGGACATTTTAATTAAGACATTCCAAAAAAAACAACAACATGACAATAATTTAATATTTATATATCAACACTACATATATATTTTCCAATTGATAGTATTCCTATTTCAATATATGTATGTTTCTATCAATATATCAAGTACACTTCTTTAGTTAATAGACAGTATATTTCAATATTTTTCTCTAATTTTTCGCACCAAACAAACTACATCATGTACAGTGTATTCCGTTATCGTAAAAATGTGATTCAGAACCTTGACAAACTGTCAACTAGTTTAAAAATAAAATATTGCATCACAATATTCTAACTATTCACAGTAAAAAAAAAAAACAACTAAAGGACACAGAACATAATTGTACAGTAATTCTACACCACCCTACATATTCAGCTTTTCATGAACTAGCTCTAATGGTTCTATTGAAATAGCCATATTCAGTGTTATTCCAAGTTCGCTCTGCCGCTCATATTTGGTCATGTTAGAAATGGTTTTCTGAAAGACGAATAAATTATTCAAATGAGGTCTAAATATGCAGAGGTCCTTGTCAATGGCATGTCAAGCCATTACTCTGTGGTAACCTATAGAGTTATTTATGTATGGGTCCCAAATCAGCACACTGTCTCATACATAGTGCACTCCTTTTAACCAGGGCCCATAGGGTAAAATTTGGGACGCAGACACTGTAAGTTGGAAAACGGATGATAATGTATGCAGAACCCAATGAAAATGTCACTGCAAAATGTAACCGACCGTGGCTTCTCCAATCATTGTGAAATAACTTTGACATAACTGACAGTTCTGAGTAGACCTCACTTTCTCCACCTTACCGTAACCACACAAGCATTTTGACGAGTTCCATTGAATTCCACTAAACGTTTAGCTATCAGTTGACCTTAGTTCCTGGAACTAACGACAAAATGAACATTCTATAGTTGAAACATTCTGTGGTTATGTCACCTACTAATTTAGTAAGAATGTTTCAATTAGGAAAACATTTGAAAGTAATAAAATGATAGAATAAAATTGTATATAAGCTGTACTTGAAACTTTCAAATCTATTCAATTGATAAACACGCATTGGGGAAACAGAAAGAGATATTCAGTTACAGATTTGAAATGGTTCTTAGCACAATGTAATGAACAAATAGAAACAAATTATTTAACCAAGGTATGTTTTGTTGATCACGATGCAGTTATGTTCATATTCTCAAAACCGTTTTCAAATAGAAGAAAAATCAAGCTCTACGCAATGTTTCTGTGTGGTACGATCCATCTGTCACATTGCTCTTGTTTCTGTGTGGTACGATCCATCTGTCACAATGCTCTTGTTTCTGTGTGGTACGATCCATCTGTCACATTGCTCTTGTTTCTGTGTGGTACGATCCCTCTGTCACAATGCTCTTGTTTCTGTGTGGTACGATCCATCTGTCACATTGCTATTGTTTCTGTGTGGTACGATCCATCTGTCACATTGCTATTGTTTCTGTGTGGTACGATCCATCTGTCACAATGCTCTTGTTTCTATGTGGTACGATCCATCTGTCACATTTCTCTTGTTTCTATGTGGTACGATCCATCTGTCACATTTCTCTTGTTTCTGTGTGGTACGATCCATCTGTCACAATGCTCTTGTTTCTGTGTGGTACGATCCATCTGTCACAATGCTCTTGTTTCTGTGTGGTACGATCCATCTGTCACAATGCTCTTGTTTCTGTGTGGTACGATCCATCTGTCACAAAGCTCTTGTTTCTGTGTGGTACGATCCATCTGTCACAATGCTCTTGTTTCTGTGTGGTACGATCCATCTGTCACAATGCTCTTGTTTCTGTGTGGTACGATCCATCTGTCACAATGCTCTTGTTTCTGTGTGGTACGATCCATCTGTCACAATGCTCTTGTTTCTGTGTGGTACGATCCATCTGTCACAATGCTCTTGTTTCTGTGTGGTACGATCCATCTGTCACAATGCTCTTGTTTCTGTGTGGTACGATCCATCTGTCACAAAGCTCTTGTTTCTGTGTGGTACGATCCATCGGTCACAATGCTCTTGTTTCTGTGTGGTACGATCCATCTGTCACAATGCTCTTGTTTCTGTGTGGTACGATCCATCTGTCACAATGCTCTTGTTTCTGTGTGGTACGATCCATCTGTCACAATGCTCTTGTTTCTGTGTGGTACGATCCATCTGTCACAATGCTCTTGTTTCTGTGTGGTACGATCCATCTGTCACAATGCTCTTGTTTCTGTGTGGTATGATCCATCTGTCACAATGCTCTTGTTTCTGTGTGGTACGATCCATCTGTCACATTGCTATTGTTTCTGTGTGGTACAATCCATCTGTCACAATGCTCTTGTTTCTGTGTGGTACGATCCATCTGTCACAATGCCATTGTTTCTGTGTGGTACTATCCATCTGTCACAATGCTCTTGTTTCTGTGTGGTACGATCCATCTGTCACAATGCCATTGTTTCTGTGTGGTACGATCCATCTGTCACATTGCTATTGTTTCTATGTGGTACGATCCATCTGTCACATTGCTCTTGTTTCTATGTGGTACGATCCATCTGTCACAATGCTCTTGTTTCTGTGTGGTACGATCCATCTGGCACAATGCTCTTGTTTCTATGTGGTACGATCCATCTGTCACGTTGCTCTTGTTTCAATGTGGTACGATCCATCTGTCACAATGCTCTTGTTTCTGTGTGGTACGATCCATCTGTCACAATGCTCTTGTTTCTATGTGGTACGATCCATCTGTCACATTGCTCTTGTTTCTATGTGGTACGATCCATCTGTCACAATGCTCTTGTTTCTAAGTGGTACGATCCATCTGTCACAATGCTCTTGTTTCTATGTGGTACGATCCATCTCCACATTGCTCTTGTTTCTGTGTGGTACGATCCATCTCCACATTGCTCTTGTTTCTGTGATGTACGATCCATCTCCACATTGCTCTTGTTTCTGTGTGGTACGATCCATCTGTCACATTTCTCTTGTTTCTGTGTGGTACGATCCATCTGTCACAATGCTCTTGTTTCTGTGTGGTACGATCCATCTGTCACAATGCTCTTGTTTCTGTGTGGTACGATCCATCTGTCACAATGCTCTTGTTTCTGTGTGGTACGATCCATCTGTCACAAAGCTCTTGTTTCTGTGTGGTACGATCCATCTGTCACAATGCTCTTGTTTCTGTGTGGTACGATCCATCTGTCACAATGCTCTTGTTTCTGTGTGGTACGATCCATCTGTCACAATGCTCTTGTTTCTGTGTGGTACGATCCATCTGTCACAATGCTCTTGTTTCTGTGTGGTACGATCCATCTGTCACAATGCTCTTGTTTCTGTGTGGTACGATCCATCTGTCACAATGCTCTTGTTTCTGTGTGGTACGATCCATCTGTCACAAAGCTCTTGTTTCTGTGTGGTACGATCCATCGGTCACAATGCTCTTGTTTCTGTGTGGTACGATCCATCTGTCACAATGCTCTTGTTTCTGTGTGGTACGATCCATCTGTCACAATGCTCTTGTTTCTGTGTGGTACGATCCATCTGTCACAATGCTCTTGTTTCTGTGTGGTACGATCCATCTGTCACAATGCTCTTGTTTCTGTGTGGTACGATCCATCTGTCACAATGCTCTTGTTTCTGTGTGGTATGATCCATCTGTCACAATGCTCTTGTTTCTGTGTGGTACGATCCATCTGTCACATTGCTATTGTTTCTGTGTGGTACAATCCATCTGTCACAATGCTCTTGTTTCTGTGTGGTACGATCCATCTGTCACAATGCCATTGTTTCTGTGTGGTACTATCCATCTGTCACAATGCTCTTGTTTCTGTGTGGTACGATCCATCTGTCACAATGCCATTGTTTCTGTGTGGTACGATCCATCTGTCACATTGCTATTGTTTCTATGTGGTACGATCCATCTGTCACATTGCTCTTGTTTCTATGTGGTACGATCCATCTGTCACAATGCTCTTGTTTCTGTGTGGTACGATCCATCTGTCACAACGGTCTTGTTTCTGTGTGGTACGATCCATCTGGCACAATGCTCTTGTTTCTATGTGGTACGATCCATCTGTCACGTTGCTCTTGTTTCAATGTGGTACGATCCATCTGTCACAATGCTCTTGTTTCTGTGTGGTACGATCCATCTGTCACAATGCTCTTGTTTCTATGTGGTACGATCCATCTGTCACATTGCTCTTGTTTCTATGTGGTACGATCCATCTGTCACAATGCTCTTGTTTCTAAGTGGTACGATCCATCTGTCACAATGCTCTTGTTTCTATGTGGTACGATCCATCTCCACATTGCTCTTGTTTCTGTGTGGTACGATCCATCTCCACATTGCTCTTGTTTCTGTGTGGTACGATCCATCTCCACATTGCTCTTGTTTCTGTGTGGTACGATCCATCTGTCACATTTCTCTTGTTTCTGTGTGGTACGATCCATCTGTCACAATGCTCTTGTTTCTGTGTGGTACGATCCATCTGTCACAATGCTCTTGTTTCTGTGTGGTACGATCCATCTGTCACAATGCTCTTGTTTATGTGTGGTACGATCCATCTGTCACAAAGCTCTTGTTTCTGTGTGGTACGATCCATCTGTCACAATGCTCTTGTTTCTGTGTGGTACGATCCATCTGTCACAATGCTCTTGTTTCTGTGTGGTACGATCCATCTGTCACAATGCTCTTGTTTCTGTGTGGTACGATCCATCTGTCACAATGCTCTTGTTTCTGTGTGGTACGATCCATCTGTCACAATGCTCTTGT
>NC_143032.1:83845000-83855000 GCF_057628025.1 Oncorhynchus mykiss | reverse complement strand
AAGCCCCTAAAAAAGATCTAGTGCAATTACAGTCAGAAGACACATAATTAGTTAACTGACGTCCAACTGTGTGCAATCTAAGTGCCACATGATCTGTCACATGATCTCAGTAATTAAACACCTGTTCTGATAGGCCTCAGAGTCTGCAACACCACTAAGCAAGGGGGAGCACTAAGCAAGCGGCACCATGAAGACCAAGGAGCTCTCCAATCAGTCAGGGACAAAGTTGTGGAGAAGTACAGATCAGGGTTGGGTTATAAAAAAATATCTGAAACTTTGAATATCCCACGGAGCACCATTAAATCCATTATTAAAAAATGGAAAGAATATGGCACCACAACAAACCTGCCAAGAGAGGGCCAGCCCACCAAAACTCACGGACCAGGCAAGGAGGGCATTATTCAGAGAGGCAACAAAGAGACCAAAGATAACCCTGAAGGAGCTGCAAAGCTCCAGAGTGGAGATTGGAGTATCTGTCCATAGGACCACTTTAAGCCGAACACTCCACAGAGCTGGGCTTTATGGAAAAGTGGCCAGAAAAAAAGCCATTGCTTGAAGAAAAAAATGTGCAAACACGTTTGGTGTTCATCAAAAGGCATGTGGGAGACTCCCCAAACATATGGAAGAAGGTACTCTGGTCAGATGAGACTGAAATGTAGCTTTTGGCCATCAGACACTATGTCTGGCACAAACCCAACACCTCTCATCACCCCTAGAAACCATCCCAGTTACCCAGTCCAGGCCGAAAAACATCCCCACAGCATGATGCTGCCACCACCATGCTTCACTGTGGGGATGTTTTTCGGCCTGGACTGGGTAACTGGTCAGAATTGAAGGCATGATGGATGGCTCTAAATACAGGGGTATTCTTGAGGGAAAGCTGTTTCAGTCTTCCAGAGATTTGAGACTGGGACGGAGGTTCACCTTCCAGCAGGACAATGACCCTAAGCATATTGCTAAAGCATCACTCAATCGGTTTAAGGGGAAATATTTAAATGTCTTGGAATGGCCTAGTCAAAGCCCAGAACTCAATCCAATTGAGAATCTGTGGTATGACTTACACCAGCGGAAACCATCCAACTTGAAGGAGCTGGAGCAGTTTTGCATTGAAGAATGGGCAAAAATTCCAGTGGCTAGATATGCGAGGCTTATGGAGATATACCCCAAGAGACTTGCATCTGTAATTGCTGCAAAAGGTGGCCCTACAAAGTATTGGCTTTTTTTGGGGGGGGTGAATAGTTATGCACGCTCAAGTATTCTGTTTTTTTTGTCTTATTTCTTTTTTTGTTTTACAGTAAAAAAAAAAGATTTAGCATTTTCAAAGTGGCAGGCATGTTGTGTAAATCAATTGATACAAACCCCCTCAGAAAATCTATTTTATTTCCAGGTTGTAAGACAACAAAACCAAAGGGGTGAATACTTTCGCAAGCCACTGTACATTGAAATTAGAGTATACAGTTTCAGAAAGCAAATGACAACTGTATGCCACAAACCTAGAAAACATGATTCCACTTGAACCTTTTTAAAATAGCAATCCATATAAAAAAAGTCTAAGTTCTATATTATCTCTTTTAATTTCTTTATGAAATACGTCTTTGCCGTTCTGCAGCCAAAGGCGAGACCAAAAAATGCCGCCCCAATCAAAACTAGCAAAAATTCAGTTGAAAAAAAGTCTAAAATCTGTATTTTCTAGACATTCAAGTGTTAAATACAAAGATAACGCTGAAGGAGCTGCAAAGCTCCACAGCGGAGATTGGGGTATCTGTCCATAGGACCACTTTAAGCCGAACACTCCACAGAGCTTCGGAAAGTATTCAGAACCCTTCACTTTTTCCACATTTTGTTACGTTACAGCCTTATTTTAAAATTTATTACGATTGTTTTTTTGCAATCTACACACAACACCCCATAATGACAAAGCAAAAACTGTTTATTAGAAATGTTTTGCAAACTTATTAAAAATAAAAAATGGAAAGCTCACAGTTACATATGTATTAAGACCCTTTACTCAGGACTTTGTTGAAGCACCTTTGGCAGCGATTACAGACTTGAGTCTTCTTGGGTGTGACGCTACCAGCTCGGCACACCTGTATTTGGAGAGTTTCTTCATTCTTCTCTGCAGATCTTCTCAAGCTCTGTTAGATTGGATGGGGAGCGTCGCTGCACAGCTATTTTCAGGTCTCTTCAGAGATGTTTGATCGTGTTCAAGTCTGGGCTCCGGCTGGACCACTGAAGGACATTCAAAGACTTGTCCCAAAGCCACTCCTGCATTGTCTTGGCTGTGTGCTTAGGGTCGGTGTCCTGATGGATGGTGAACATTTGCCCCAATCTGAGGTCCTGAGCTCTCTGGAGCAGGTTTTCATCAAGGATCTCTCTGCATTTTGCTCCGTTCATCTTTTTCTCAATCCTGACTAGTCTAACAGTCCCTGTAGCTGGAAAAACATCCCCAAAGCATGATGAGAGGTGCCTGGTTTCTTCCAGACGTGATGCTTGGCATTCAGGCCAAAGAATTCAATCTTGGTTTCATCAGACCATAGAATCTTGTTTCTCATGGTCTGAGAGTCCTTTAGGTATCTTTTGGCAAACTACAATCGGGCTGTCATGGCTTCCGTCTTGCCACTCTACCATAAAGGCCTGATTGGTGGAGTGCAGCAGAGATGGTTGTGAACTGCACCCCAAAAAATATGTACATCAGGCGTCGGTCCGTGCTTACTGGGACGTAGTCGACAGAGTTGCCTGAAATTGTATTTTATGAATGTCCATCTATGTGGTAAACCTACCGTTTGTATAACACCAAAAAATAACTTCCAGACAGGACCAAACAGAAGTCCAAAATACATTGGCTCGTGCCTACTAGGTTGTAGCCTTGCATTCTCTGCCCAGTGGAATTTTATGAATTCCCTTCCATGTAGTAGGCCCACCGTTTGTAAAACAAGCCGTTGAATTGGCTTAATTAGTCCTGATTCCTGTGGCTAATCAATTAGGCTATTCAAGCTCTGAATATCAGCTACCCAACTTTGTCAGGAGTTATCGCGAGTCTGTTTTCAATGTGTTTACACGGTGGCAAATGCAGAAGTATTTTTTTTCTCTCGCTATGATCAACTTGTCGAAAAATAAAAAGATACAAACTTGAAACCACTGATCATGAATGACAACGGCGTGAAACTCCTGGACAACAGTTGTGACATTTTACGTTGACCTGTACTGTTTTTAGAATATGTTGACTGTCAACGTGACAACTCATATTTTAATGAGACAGACATATTTTACCTCACGCAGGTTCCTCCAATCAAAAAGCCATTTGTTTGTTAACGTGACAAATCATATTTTATTTGTTTGAGCGGCTTTTTTCATTACATTGTCAGACATTTAATCTCCAGCCTGTAGGCTACAGAAAAGGCCACATCCTCTTTCTATCATATCCTATTTCTGTTACATGATTTATGTTCAAATATATATATTTTTTTAAGGAACGGGTCTCTGCAACAGCACCTTGTAGAGGCACGCTGCGAATGGACAAGCAAAAATATTTTGCAGCCCTCACCTAAAAAAAAAAAAGAAGCACATATGTCACTGGTTGAGAGAAATGTCACGAGTGGGGTGTGAATCTCAGTGAATAATTTTGTGTTAGTGACCTGCTAGCTAAAATCTCTGGGCCCCATCTGTTTGATTCCAGTCAGAGTTAGTTCTCTTGGTGTTGGTCTCATTGTTTTATTCCAGTCAGTGTCAGTTCTCCTGGTGTTGGTGTCACACCCTGATCTGTTTCACCTGTCTTTGTGCTTGTCTCCACCCCCCTCCAGGTGTCGCCCATCTTCCCCATTATCCCCAGTGTATTTATACCTGTGTTCTCTGTTTGTCTGTTGCCAGTTCATTTGTTCGTCAAGCCTACCAACGGTTTTCTCTTTGTGCCGGTCTTTTTCTAGGTCCTGTTTTCTAGTTTTCCCGGTTTTGACCATTCTGCCCACCCTGACCCTGAGACTACCTGCTGTTATGTACCTTGTCACACCAACCTGGATTATTGATCGTTGCCTGCCCTGACCCCAAACCTGCCTGCCGTTCTGTACCTTTTGGACTCTGATCTGGATTGCTGACCTTTGCCTGCCCTTGACCTGTTGTTTTGTCTGCATCTGTAATAAACTTGTGTTACTTCAACACTGTCTGCATTTGGGTCTTCTCCTGAAATGTGATAGTTGGTCTCATTGTTTTATTCCAGTTTGTGTCAGTGAACGCTGGCACCCCACTAAAAGGGGAAGTTGGGTCTGCGTGTGTGTTTGTATGCGTGCACATCGTGTGTGTGGTCTCAGTCTCTATCACAGATCAACTGAGTCGCAGGCAAAATAAACTCCTGGTGGCAGCAAATTAGTGGCTTCCATAAAGACTGGAGACAAGCTCACTCACACTCTCTCACACTCTCTCTCTCACACACACTCTCTCACACACACACACACACACACACACACACACACACACACACACACACACACACACACACACACACACACACACACACACACAGTCCCTCAGACAGCATGTAACATCTGATCCGGAGGGAGAATGTATCACAACATTTCAATTAGAGATGTGGCATCCTCAGCCTGTCAGCCTTTCAAAAAAGCAGGCAGGTGGCTATCTCCTATCCACCTTTCTCCTATCCACCTATCTCCTATCCACCTATCTCCTATCCACCTGTCTCCTATCTACCTGTCTCCTATCCACCTATCTCCTATCCACCTATCTCCTATCCACCTATCTCCTATCCACCTGTCTCCTATCTACCTGTCTCCTATCCATCTATCTCCTATCCACCTGTCTCCTATCCACCTATCTCCTATCCGCCTGTCTCCTATCCACCTGTCTCCTATCCACCTGTCTCCTATCCACCTGTCTCCTATCCACCTGTCTCCTATCCACCTGTCTCCTATCCACCTATCTCCTATCCACCTGAGCCACCTCTTTTGACCTTGTTTCCGTGATCAGCTCTCTGGCTCTCTGGCTCTCTGGCTTTCTGGCTCTCTGGCTTTCTGGCTCCCTGGCTTTCTGGCTTTTTTGTCTCTCTGGCTTTCTGGCTTTCTGGCTCTCTGGCTCCCTGGCTTTCTGGCTTTTTTTGTCTCTCTGGCTTTCTGGCTCTCTAGCTTTCTGGCTCTCTGGCTCCCTGGCTTTCTGGCTTTTTTGTCTCTCTGACTTTTTTGTCTCTCTGGCTTTCTGGCTTTCTGGCTTTATGGCTCTCTCGGCTTTCTGGCTCTCTGGCTCTCTGGCTCTCTGGCTTTCTGGCTATCTGGCTTTCTGGCTCTCTGGCTTTCTGGCTCCCTGGCTTTCTGGCTCTCTGGCTTTCTGGCTTTCTGGCTTTCAGGCTTTTTTGTCTCTCTGGCTTTCTGGCTTTCTGGCTTTTTTGTCTATCTGGCTTTCTGGCTTTCTGGCATTTTTGTCTCTCTGGCGTTTTTGTCTCTCTGGCTTTCTGGCTTTCTGGCTCTCTGGCTCTCTGGCTCTCTGGCTCCCTGGCTTTCTGGCTTTTTTGTCTCTCTGGCTTTCTGGCTTTCTGGCTCTCTGGGTCCCTGGCTTTCTGGCTTTTTTGTCTCTCTGGCTTTCTGGCTCTCTGGCTTTCTGGCTCTCTGGCTCTCTGGCTCTCTGGCTTTCTGGCTCTCTGGCTTTCTGGCTCTCTGGCTTTCTGGCTCCCTGGCTTTCTGAAAAGCCGGGAGCGCTGACAGTCTCTATGGGGGTGCCACAGGGTTCAATTATCGGGCCGAGTCTTTTCTCAGTATATATCTATGATGTTACTCTTGCTGCTGGTGATTCTCTGATCCACCTCTACGCAGACGACACTATTCTGTATACATCTGGCCCTTCTTTGGACACTGTGTTAGAAAACCTCCAAACGAGCTCAATGCCACACAACACGCCTTCCATGGCCTCCAACTGCTTTTCAATGCAATTCAAACTAATTGCATGCTCTTCAACCGATTGCTGCCCGCACCCGCCTGCCCGACAAGCATTACTACTCTGGACGGTTCTGACTTTGAATATGTGAACAACTACAAATACCTAGGTGTCTGGTTAGACTGTAAACTCTCCTTACAGACTCACATTATGCATCTCCAATCCAAAATTAAATCTAGAATTGGCTTCCTTTTTCGCAACAAAGCCTCCTTCACTGCCAAACACCCTCATAAAACTGACTATCCCACCGATCCTTGACTTCGGCGATGTCATTTACAAAATAGCCTCCTACAGTCTACATCAGCAAACTGGATGTAGTCTATCACAGTGCCATTCATTTTGCCACCAAAGCCCCATATCCTACGCACCACTGCGACCTGTATGCTCTTGTTGGCTGGCCCTCGCTACATATTCGTCGCCAAACCCACTGGCTCTAGGTCATCTATAAGTCCTTGCTAGGTAAATCTCAACCTTATCTCAGGTCACTGGTAACCATAGCAACACCCACCCTTAGCACGCTCTCCAGCAGGTATATTTCACTGGTCATCCCCAAAGCCATTTCCTCCTTTGGCTGCCTTTCCTTCCAGTTCTCTGCTGCCAATGGCTGGGACGAATTGCAAAAATCACTGAAGCTGGAGATTTATATCTCCCTCCCTAACTTTAATTAGGTCAGCTGTCAGAGCAGCTTACCGATCACTGTACATGTACACAGCCGATCTGTAAATAGCACACCCAACTACCTCATCCCCATATTGTTACTTATCCTCTTGCTCCTTTGCACCCCAGTATGTCTACTTGCACATCATCATCTGAACATCTATCACTCCAGTGTTATTGCTCAAATGTAATTATTTCCCCACTACTACTAGATAGTTAATACAGATAGTAAATATAGATAGTTAATACAGATAGTTAATACAGATAGTTATTATATATGTAGTTCATATAGATAGTTAATACAGATTGTTCATATTGATAGTTAATACAGATAGTTAATATAGATAGTTAATACAGATAGTTAAGACAGATAGTTAATACAGATAGTTAATACAGACAGTTAATATAGATAGTTAATACAGATAGTTAATACAGACAGTTAATATAGATAGTTAATACAGACAGTTAATACAGATAGTTAATACAGACAGTTGATATAGATAGTTAATACAGATAGTTAATACAGATAGTTAATACAGACAGTTGATATAGATAGTTAATACAGATAGTTAATACAGATAGTTAATACAGACAGTTAATATATGTAGTTCATATACAGTGCCTTGCGAAAGTATTCGGCCCCCTTGAACTTTGCGACCTTTTGCCACATTTCAGGCTTCAAACATAAAGATATAAAACTGTATTTTTTTGTGAAGAATCAACAACAAGTGGGACACAATCATGAAGTGGAACGACATTTATTGGATATTTCAAACTTTTTTAACAAATCAAAAACTGAAAAATTGGGCGTGCAAAATTATTCAGCCCATTTACTTTCAGTGCAGCAAACTCTCTCCAGAAGTTCAGTGAGGATCTCTGAATGATCCAATGTTGACCTAAATGACTAATGATGATAAATACAATCCACCTGTGTATAATCAAGTCGATAATATTGAAATGGAAGGAGTATCAGACCACTGCAAATCTACCAAGACCTGGCCGTCCCTCTAAACTTTCAGCTCATACAAGGAGAAGACTGATCAGAGATGCAGCCAAGAGGCCCATGATCACTCTGGATAAACTGCAGAGATCTTCAGCTGAGGTGGGAGACTCTGTCCATAGGACAACAATCAGTCGTATATTGCACAAATCTGGCCTTTATGGAAGAGTGGCAAGAAGAAAGCCATTTCTTAAAGATATCCATAAAAAGTGTCGTTTAAAGTTTGCCACAAGCCACCTGGGAGACACGCCAAACATGTGGAAGAAGGTGCTCTGGTCAGATGAAACCAAAATTGAACTTTTTGGCAACAATGCAAAACGTTATGTTTGGCGTAAAAGCAACACACCTCATCACCCTGAACACACCATCCCCACTGTCAAACATGGTGGTGGCAGCATCATGGTTTGGGCCTGCTTTTCTTCAGCAGGGACAGGGAAGATGGTTAAAATTGATGGGAAGATGGATGGAGCCAAATACAGGACCATTCTGGAAGAAAACCTGATGGAGTCTGCAAAAGACCTGAGACTGGGACGGAGATTTGTCTTCCAACAAGACAATGATCCAAAACATAAAGCAAAATCTACAATGGAATGGTTCAAAAATAAACATATCCAGGTGTTAGAATGGCCAAGTCAAAGTCCAGACCTGAATCCAATCGAGAATATGTGGAAAGAACTGAAAACTGCTGTTCACAAATGCTCTCCATCCAACCTCACTGAGCTCGAGCTCTTTTGCAAGGAGGAATGGGAAAAAATGTCAGTCTCTCGATGTGCAAAACTGATAGAGACATACCCCAAGCGACTTACAGCTGTAATCACAGCAAAAGGTGGCGCTACAAAGTATTAACTTAAGGGGGCTGAATAATTTTGCACGCCCAATTTTTCAGTTTTTGATTTGTTAAAAAAGTTTGAAATATCCAATAAATGTCGTTCCACTTATAGTTAATATAGATAGTTAATATATGTAGTTCATCTAGATAGTTAATACAGATAGTTAGTATAGATAGTTAATATATGTAGTTCATCTAGATAGTTAATATAGATAGTTAATACAGATAGTTAATACAGATAGTTAATATAGCTAGTTAATACAGATAGTTAACAGATTGTTTATATAGATAGTTAATACAGATAGTTAATACAGATAGTTAATATAGATAGTTAATACAGATAGTTGATATAGATAGTTAATACAGATAGTTAATACAGATAGTTAACAGATTGTTTATATAGATGGTTCTTATAGATAGTTAATACAGATAGTTCTTACAGAGTTCATATAGATAGTTGACACAGATTGTTTATATAGATTGTAAATATAGATAGTTAATACAGATTGTTTATATAGATTGTTAATATAGATAGTTTATACAGATTGTTTATATAGATTGTTAATACAGATAGTTAATACAGATAGTTAATGCAGATAGTTCATATAGATTGTTAATACAGATTGTTTATATAGATTGGTAATATGGATAGTTAAAACAGATTGTTTATATAGATTGTTAATATAGATAGTTTATACAGATTGCTTATATAGATTGTTAATATAAATAGTTAATACAGACAGTTAATACAGATAGTTCATATAGATTGTTAATACAGATCGTTTATATAGATTGGTAATATAGATAGTTAAAACAGATTGTTTATATAGAATGTTAATATAGATAGTTTATACAGATTGCTTATATAGATTGTTTATACAGATTTTTTTATATAGATTGGTAATATAGATAGTTTATACAGATTGTTTATATAGATTGTTAATATAGATAGTTTATACAGATTGCTTATATAGATTGTTAATATATATAGTTAATACAGATAGTTCATATAGATAGTTAATACATATTTTATATAGATTGTAAATACAGATAGTTAATACAGATTGTTCATATATGTAGTTCATATAGATAGTTAATACAGATTGTTTATATATATTGTTAATATAGATAGTTAATACAGATAGTTCATACAGATAGTTCATATAGATTGTTAATACAGATTGTCTATATAGATTGTTAATATAGATAGTTAATACAGATAGTTCATACAGATAGTTAATACAGATAGTGCATACATATTGTTCATATAGATAGTTAATACAGATAGTTCATACAGATTGTTCATACAGATAGTTAATACAGATAGTTCATACAGATAGTTCATATAGATTGTTAATACAGATTGTTTATATAGATTGTTAATATAGATAGTTAATACAGATTGTTCATACATATTGTTCATATAGATAGTTTATATAGATTGTTTATATAGATTGTTAATATAGATAGTTAATACAGATTGTTCATATATGTAGTTAATATATTTAGTTCATATAGATAGTTAATACAGATTGTTTATATAGATTGTTAATATAGATAGTTAATACAGATAGTTCATA